>NC_081181.1:68044336-68196142 GCF_029867415.1 Vicia villosa | reverse complement strand
AATCACTTTGTTATATATAAATGTGACTTCAGCGAAAAGATAAGTAACATAACATAGAAAATTAAAAGGACTATTGAAACGTAAAGAATCTTAAACTGCAGAAATGTAAAAGACTTTGAAAGTAAATAACATGAAAGTAATTCGAAAGTAAATGACATTAAAGTAAAGATACAGAAATGTAAATGGCAAGAAGTAAACGAAATGCAGTAATTCTGGAAGATATTTAAAAACAAAAGATAATACACATGTATTAAAATGGTGGTGTCATACGTACATTTTCTCAGCGAACTCTTTCTCTTAACGCTTGATACTTGAGTAAATATGTGAGTGATTTGTACAAAATGAACACACAGAATCCTAATATTAAGACTCCTATTTATACTAGTTTCGACCTTAACGGTCCTATACTAATCTGCTGCCACGTTTCTCATAAGAACTTCTAGCGATGCCATCTGTTACTTGGACAGTTACGAAACCGTCTT
This sequence comes from Vicia villosa, assembly GCF_029867415.1. NCBI lineage: Eukaryota > Viridiplantae > Streptophyta > Magnoliopsida > Fabales > Fabaceae > Vicia > Vicia villosa. The sequence continues at coordinate 68,195,660 of NC_081181.1, read as the reverse complement.
CGAATTTCAAATCTTCCCGCCTGAGTCTGTCTTAGACGCGTGGCAGTGTATTAAACAAACACTACGAATAAAACACGCTAAGTAGTAATACTTGAATATATTTATAAATTTGTCTATGTCCCCGAAGACACATACTTTTCACTAGCTTTCAGTATTCATTATCTTCATAGCGAACTTAGAAATCTTTACTCTCGAAGCATGACCATCAGTAGCCATTCTTTTATTTTTAAGGGATGGCCATCAGTAACCATCTTTCCTTCGATTTTCTACTTCTTCGAAGGATAAATACTACAAAACGAAATCTTCAGCTAACAGATGGAAGCAGGAATCAGAAGCTGTGAATGTTCTGAGGATCTAAAGAAAGTCAAAGTTCTGAAGCTGTCCTATGGAAGCAGAAATCAGAAGTCATGAATGTTCTGAAGATCAAGCATATGTGAACGTCTCTACTGAAATACTCAGGGAAGTCTTTTATTGATAAAATTCTTCTAGTATTAATTTCAGGGGGAGATTGTTAATCTCAGGGGGGGACTTATTCACATGCTTATGCTATAGCTGTGTAATTGTCTTTAGCCGTCTGCTCTTTCTGATCGCAAATTCATATCATTTATATATGTTTTTGTCATCATCAAAAAGGGGGAGATTGTTAGAAAAAGATTTGTTCTGATCAATATTCTTAGTTTTGATGATAACAAGGATATGAATTTTGTATGAGATAATGTGGTACTCTAATACACTGCAATTTCCCTTTCAGGAAATATATAAAGAGTACGCACAAATCAGCGCTCAAGAAACTTTGACTCAGAAGGTTCAGCATGCAACATCAGAACATGGTCTGGCAAGACATCAGAAGATGGTCGAAGCAGAATCAGAACATGGGTCTATGGAAGCATCAGAAGAACTTGAGTTCAGAAGCAGAAGCACTGAGGTTCTCATGGTATCACGCTCAGAAGCACTTCAAGGTCAGAAGACAAGAAGATGCTCTGCACCAAGCTGTTTGACTCTGATGATATTCAAACGTTGTAAACACAAACATCAGATCAGAAGCAAGTACAAGATGGCAGGCTACGCTGACTGACAAAAGGAACGTTAGAAGCTATTAAAGGCAACATCAGTAGACACAGCGTAAACAAGGCTCGAGGTAGTTGACAAAAGCGTGAAACATTAAATGCAATGCTGTACGGTATACGCAAAGCATTAAATGCTCCCAACGGTCATCTTCTCAAGTGCCTATAAATATGAAGTTCTGATGAGAAGCAAGGTTACCAATTCCGAACGAACTTATTCTGAAAAACTTGTTGAAGCGCTGTTCAACTCAAAGCTCAGAAACTTCATCTTCATCAAAGCTCACTACATTGCTGTTGTAATATATTAGTGAGATTAAGCTTAAACTTTAAGAGAAATATCACTGTTGTGATTATAGCTTTTCAGAAGCATTGTAAAACTCTTATTTGATTACATTAATTTGTAAGTAACTAGAGTGATCAAGTGTTGATCAGGATACTCTAGGAAGCCTTAGCTTGTGTCTAAGCAGTTGTAACTAGAGTGATCACGTGGTGGTCAGGATACTCTAGAAAGTCTTAGCTTGTGTCTAAGCATTTGTTCCTAGAGTGATCAGGTTGTGATCAGGATACTCTAGAAGACTTAGTCGTGGGCTAAGTTGAAAACCATTGTAATCTGTTGAGATTAGTGGATTAAATCCTCGGGTGAGGTAAATCACTCCGTGGGGTGGACTGGAGTAGTTTAGTTAACAACAAACCAGGATAAAAATAACTGTGCAAATTTTTTTTATCGTTCAAGTTTTTAATCTACACTTATTCAAACCCCCCCCCCCTTTCTAAGTGTTTTTCTATCCTTCACTTCATTTTGGGTAACTGATAGGAAGATTTTTCCTACCAAGACTATAGAATTAGGGTTTCAACACACTACAACAAAATTGATTTTTTGTATCGCCTAATTTAATAGCACTTTTAAAAAAGTGCTATTAAAATAGAAAAAATACATCTATAATAGCACTTTATATTGAGGTGCTATTATAAAATTAATACAACGTGATTTTCATAGCACTTTGTATAAAAACGCTATTATTAAACGCTACTAAGATAGCACTTTAATTAAAACGCTATTAATATTCTTGACAAAAATAGCGTTTCTCTTCAGCGCGCTATTAACATATTGCATTTTTGGAAAAAAAGTTTTTTATAATTTTGATAGCACTTTATCTAAAGCGCTAATGTTATGTTAGCCATTCCAATGTTAGCACTTCTACAAAAACGCTACTATTGAGACTAATTAAAAAATTAAAAAATTAAAAAATTAGCGGGCACTTTTAGGTTTTTCGCGCACAATACTGAAATCTTTTCAGCCTCCCACCAAAATCTAATCGTGCAAACCTTCTCTCCGCCACCTTCTCTCCACTGAACCTTCTCTCTGCAAACCTTCTCTCCGCCGAACCTTCACTCCGCCGAACCTTCTCTCCGTCGAACCTTCTCTCAGCCGAAGCTTCTCTCCGCCGAAGCTTCTCTCCGCTTAAGCTTCTCTCGCTAAACTTTTGTCAAACCCTCTCTCACGCCATCAAACACAGCCACATACTCTAATCGCAGGCCCTGACACTGTACCGGAGTTGAAGTCTTCGCCGGAATCTTCGAAGGTTCGTTACAATTTCTTCTTTATTTTGAGCTTTTATCACTTGCAATCTTGTTGGGTTCTGTTCGAATCGGAAGTTTAGAAACACACAAATGTTCGAATCGGAAGGTGTTGATAAAATATGAGATTCATCTTAAAATCTGAGATTTGTTTGAGATTTGTTTGAGATTTGTTTGAATTGCTTCTGAGAATATAAATTTGAGGTTTTTGAATTGTTCTACTTTACTGTTGAACCCATTTTTATAAAATATTTGTCTAGGTTTGGTGATTTTGAATGCTAAAACAGTTGCAATGTTAACTGAGATCCATCATTGCTGTCTAAGTAGTAATTCCAGCCATGAACCATGCTGTCTAAGTAGTTACAGCCATATTCTTTTTCTGCTTCGGCAGTGTCGCCTCGACACTTTGAAGGAGTAAATTAATATATCATCGTTTGTGACACACTTTCTTCCTAATAAATTTCATTAATAAATATGTGAGAAGAGTTTGGCTCTTGTATGGCTCTGTCTTTAGTTTTCTTAGATAGCTTTATATGTTTTCCTGTAGTTTAGAAACTTATAGCTTTTGTTAATTTTCTTAGGATTCTTAATTTGCTTCCTCACAGTTTACAAACGTAAATTACGAAACCTACATATGTGAGAAGAGTTTGGCCATGCTCTGAAAGATATAATTTGTTGTTCCTTTTTCCACTAATGATCTCAAGCAAAAGAACACCAAAGCTGAAAACATGTGATTTCACCGAAAAAGAAACCTTCGATAGCATATTCCGGAGCCATGTATCCGCTGCTCAAAACCAAAAAGAACATTAGACGCCGACAAAACAGAAAAAATCATAATGAGAACATGTTAGTTTTAAATAGATTAAAGTATGAATGCATATAAAGTAGATTAAAGCCTAAAATGTGATGTTATGTGGTTACTGGTTATGCATATTCAAGTAATCTTTGTGAGAAAATATGCATAATTTTTCAAGTAATTATGCTCTTAGAGGTTAGATCTATTCTTTATATTTTGTTTATGTTTGTAATTATGTAGTATGCATGCATCCCTTTCTCTTTTTCCTTTTGGGTCATTGATTTCATTTGTTGCTTGTGGGAAAAGAACACTATTTCATTGATATAGAGAGTTCAATCATAGTACTGGTAACAAAATAATGAATGACAGTTAATGATAACATGGTGAAATTGAAATCTTAGGTGATGTAGTACCACCACTACCAACATCAAATTAATTGGTCCTCCGTTATACACTATCATTTTGAACCGTTATACACTATCAATATGAATTTATTTCTACACATGCATTCAATCATATCTCATCTATTTTACTACCAATTTGCTATATTATTCCTAAAATGATTTCACAATTATCTTTGGTGAGGTGCATTTGGATGCATATTAATTAAACTCTACCAACATTTTAGATTCAAGAAGTGGTTGTAGAATATTTAATTTAGAGGATTCTGGACTTGAATTTTATTTTATATAGGTTTGATGGATGTTTGGTCAATTTTTGTCCTTTAATTTCAGCCAAGAGGAAAATCAATTTCTTGTCTTATCTAGTTTGTAGAAAGAATGGGTAGCAACCGAATTTGGAGTTCTGTTTTTTCTCATTGTCTCTTTGTTTTCATGATTGTCATTTTCTTTATTGTTTTGTGGCACAATGGGACCATGCTGGTTAGTTAGCTGATGCAAATGCACAATATTAAATTCCTATTTGTCTTGGTAAAAATGAAGAATCATACTATATTACTACTAAAGTTTTAACTTTGAAATTTGAGGGGAGAATATGGGTGTGGCTAGGTGAATACCTTAATTAGATGCTTACCTATTATTGGTAATGGCATTGAATCGAGAAATTGTTTGTAGGACAACATTGTCAGTGTTATTGTAAACTTCAATGAGCTGCCCTTAGGAAGAAAATAAGGACATTCGCCATGTGTCTCGGAGATGAGATGGCAGTGGTATTCATGTCTGGGACCATGAACTTCTATCTATGTCTTTATCTCATTCTCACCACATGGGGCCACTAAACAAACCAAACTTTTAGGCGTAAAAGTTGCTATTAAACACCTCAGTAAGCCATGTTCCTGCATATGTAGCTGCAAAATCTTAGTTGTTGGATTAATCCGACAGCTAAGATATTTTATGCTCAATTGTTAGATTAATTTAAAAACGGAGAGTTGACTAGAGAGACCGGAGAGGATCCAAAGTGTTGTGTCTTTTGACTTCAATTTTCTTTGCAGCTGTTTGGATATTTTACACTACTAATTATCAGTTTTACACAGCCTTTATAATAGTATCTTTTAAAGTAGCTTTGTATAAAGTATCATTTATTTGTAGCCTGAAAAAGAACTTGCAAGTTTGTGCCACTTTTTGGCTTTATTCCATTAAGCAAAAGTTTAACTTCTTAGCTTTGGTTCTTTTTTATTTCATTAGAGATTCTTAGTTCTTGGAGTCTTGGTGGAAAGCCTTGCTTTTCTTTGTTACATCATCAATCCTTAACTTTTTTGCCTTTAAAGCACTCTACCTGCTTCACAATCTCTTAATTCAAGCAGACCCTAAAAATGGGCATATGATTCATAGGTACAACCTAATTTAGTTGTCAGAACCAGTTGTTAACTAGTTATATATATATATGTTACTTATAGGAAATATGGATCGGAAATGGATGTTTGCTAATCGAGCGTCAAAAGAATACGAAGATGGGGTTCAAGAGTTTGTTAGGTTTGCTATTGCTCATGCCGAAGATACTAGTAAAATCATATGCCCTTGCTTAGAATGTTGTTATACGGATGTTAGTGCAAATGTTTTGAAAGATCATTTAATATGTAATGGAATTGATAAAAGTTATACTTGTTGGATAATGCACGGTGAAGAAAAAACCAAGTCCACAAAGAGGAGCAATGGGAGAGATACATCAAATGATTTTGAAAATGATACAAATTATGAGTTTGATCGAGTTGAAGAATTTGTGAATGTAATTGAAGAAGATCTTCGTGATTGTCCTCAAATGTTTGAGAGGCTAGCAAGTGATGCAGGGACTCCATTGTACGAAGGATGTACTAAATTTACAAGATTGTCTACGGTCTTAAAATTGTATAACTTAAAAGCACGCCATGGATGGTCTGATAAGAGCTTCACGGACTTGTTGTCTCTGTTAAAGGATATTTTGCCTAAGAATAATGTGCTCCCTAGTCGGGCCTATGAGGCTAAACGATTGCTTTGTTCTATTGGCATGAGTTATGAGAAGATACATGCTTGTCCAAATGATTGCATTTTATTTCGCAATGAGTATGCATCACTAAATATATGTCCTAAATGTAGTGCCCCACGATATAAGAAGAAAGAAACAGCTCCAACCAAAACACTATGGTATTTTCCGATAATACCAAGATTCAGGCGCATGTATCGTAATGCGGAAGATGCAAAGAACTTAACATGGCATGCAAATGAAAGGGTTGTTGATGGAATGCTTCGACATCCTGCAGATTCTCCTCAATGGGCAAAAATTGATCATGATTACCCAAATTTTGGGAAGGAAGAAAGAAACCTACGTCTAGCATTGTCTACTGACGGAATAAACCCTCATGGTATTCAGAGTAGTAAACTTACTTCTTGGCCGGTGATGCTGCTGATTTATAACCTACCTCCATGGCTATGCATGAAGCGCAAGTACATGATGTTGACTATGTTAATTTCTGGGCCCAAGCAACCAGGAAATGATATAGACATATACTTGGTTCCATTAATTGAAGATTTAAAGCATATGTGGGAGACAGGCGTAGAGGTATATGATGAGTATAAAAAAGAATCCTTCAAATTGAGGGCTATGCTATTTGGAACAATCAATGATTTTCCTGCCTATGGGAATCTATCAGGCTATAGTGTCAAAGGGAAGCTTGCATGCCCCATATGTGAAGATGGTACACATTCAATACGGTTGGATCATTGTATGAAGAATGTATTTCTTGGACACAATTAATTGTTGATGTTTTAATATTTGAAGTACTTTTCTGACCACAAATGCCGCACCTACTCTCATGATAAGTTAACCGAGATCAAGGAGGATTGGGCTACCTATATGGTGGATGATGTTTTCGGTAAGTTCTTCCTCGACCTGATATTTGATAAACAAAGCAAATATTGTTCATGGATTTAGAGTTCAAATGTTTTGATTTAGATGTTCAATTTCGTTTTTTCAGTTGGATTAGAGTTGTCATATAAATAATTATAGTGGTCTTTTGGTTTATTGAGTGTTCTTTATTGGTCTCCAATTGAAACTTTGAAATTGGAAAATACGGAAAATTGACTTGTATTGTGACTTTGTTTTGGAATTTTATCATATGTGAGTGGTTTGGTTTACCTTAGTTTGGTGTTTTATCATTTGTGGGTGCCTGGTTCATGAAAGCAAATATAGTCATTAAAAGCATCTAAAATGAGTTCATGCGATCAACATTTTCTTTAATATTAATGTGAGTAACTTGAAATTTAATTAGTTTAATTTGGTTGACAAAAATTTAGGAGCACTTTGTATATTGTATATATTAAGTTGAGTGTCTGGTTCATGAAAGCAAAAGTCAATTTCATATTAAAGTGTTAATCTACTCCCTTAATTATCAATTTTACGTAATAGTATTTTGTTTTCAGTTTCCACATTCTAGTTAGACCCACATTAAATGTTTGATTATTTTATATATCTTGAATTGGTTTTTATTGTACAATACATAATCAATATTTCTTCTATGATACAGGAAAACAAGAAGCGGTTATTTTGCCTAGCTAAATGATTAGTACTCATGGATTCAGCGCTTTTGGTTTCATGAAGAATAGGAGAATTACTTGGTGTTGCTTTGTTGTCGTTTCTTATTTTTTAGGTGTTTTATTTAGAGAATACGACTTGTTATTTTGGGATTTGGATTAAAGTACTCTTAGATTGGATGCATGCATCTATAAGTTTGGCTATGCAAATGTCCTCTTATTTTTAAGTACATTAATACCCTCTATATATGTTATGATATTTGTAAACAAGAGGATTTGATTTAAAATGTTATTTGGTATTTCAGCAACTTAAAAGCAACATTATATGGTATTGAGTTGAATGTGGTTTTTTTATATTTGCACACCAATAGAATCATTGCAAAAAAAAAAATTATCATATATTAGCGCTTTCTTTGAAAGTGCTATCAAACATGAGTCATATATTAGCACTTTTTTTTAAAGTGCTATAAAAAATGAGTCTTATATTAGCGCTTTATTCTAAAGTGCTATCAAACATGAGTCATATATTAGCACTTACAATGAAAACGCTATCAAATATGTGTTTTTTAATAGCACTTAGTTTGAAAGTGCTATCAAAATCACATTAAAACACACATAAAATGCACACTTCAATAGCACTTTAGAAAAACGCTATTATAAACGGGCACTTTAATAGCGTTTTAGAAGTGCTATTAAAAAAAAATTGTTTACAATAGCGGCGCGGTTAATAGCGCTTTTAAGTGCTATCAAAAATAAAAAAAAACGCTATTAAATAGCTTATTTGGCGTAGTGACAATAAAATAAAAAGACATTAAAAATAAGCTAAGACAATAGAGATAAAAAATAACTTTGATTTCTTTGATTGATTCTAAATGTCTCTATGAGACTACATTATATAAAACTCTTAATGGATGATAGACCTAAAATTCCAACAACTATTAAAAGCCCAAATACAACTAGAATTCAACGACAACACTAATAACTAATATTATAAATATTATTATACTCCTCTATTAGTAACTAAGTCCAAATAGGTTAGCCAAACCTATTAAGAAGCACTATGACTATGCAACTAATGTTGACCTTGTAAAAAGGCCTTTGAAGATGCAATTATTGTGTCACTAATGATCCTAAGAACAAGCCTTCAAAAACTACCACTATTCTTTCTATTGAACATGAGAACAACCCTTCTGACATATATTTAGAGGATCCAAAATGTATTTTAGTGTGATGCATAAGATTATAGTTTATTGATTATCTGAGATATATTTAGTGTGATGCATTACTGGTGGTGGTAACTAAGTTACAAGTGGTTTCTTAGTTTTTTTTTTGGTATTGTTTTTGTTGACTAGTGTGGACCTCCGTTTTTTAATTCCGGGCCATACCTCTGTTCTGTAGAGATACGTGAACTGACTCTTTTTTATCGCTTAATGCTTTCGCATTTTGAAAATTCACAGAGTCGCCACCGACCTTTTATTTTATCCAATTAAGGAAAGGTTTATAAAAGAAACAGAAAAAAGACCTTTAAGAAATTCTGGGTAAGGGGGTAGGTTATACAAAGGGAAGGTGTTAGCACCCTTTGTATCCATGGTTATCCATGGGCTCTTAAGTTTGCTTAGCTCACTTGTTTTTCGATCACTTTTCAATTGCTTTAGAATGCTCATATGTGGTTTCAAATACTTTTGTAAATTGAATTTTGTAATGATCCGTGTGTGGATGTATACAAAATGCTTGTTTATCTTTCGAAAGATGTTTTGAAAAGAACGTTAACTTTGTAATAATCCGTGTTTGGATGTATACAAAGTATTGTCTTTTTGGAAAGTTTTGTTTTGAAAAACAACAGTGTATGAGAATTTGTTTGTTTTGATTTGAGCAAGCAAACTAGGAGGTCTACCCTGAGTTGTAAGGTCTTTATCCTTATTTCCTTTAAAAATCTATCCTTTCACCGGATATAAACGCAAGGTTCGATTTTGTACTCAAAACACTGGAATTTTGACTTTGATTTTGAAAAGAATGAGAAGGGATTACCTTAAGAGGTGCAAGTATGATTGTGATTGGATTCAGATATTTTATCTTTGAAGTTAGTGATCTAACGGTTCAATTTTATCTTTGACATACACGCAGTTTATATTTGCTGGAAATTAAAATGCGGAAATGTAAAGTGCGGAAAGTAAATCTACGCTATTACATCGATTGTGCAGGAAATGTAAACTAGCCTATTTACATGAATTTGACATCCTATACATTTATCTAGGAATTTAAATTGCAGGAAAAATAAAAGGCATGTTTTTGGATTTTTTATGATTGGTTTTAATTATAATTAATGCATGATTAACTAAATTAAAATGAAGAAAAAAGATGAAAATAGATTTAAACCTAGAAATTAAGTTTAAAATATGTACAAAATATTTGTCAATTAATTTTAAAACCAAACTAATTTTTTTGGAATTTTTGAAATTTGATTTGAAATTGATTTAAGCTAATTAAAACATAATTATACAAATAATTATACAAATAATTAAAACTTAAAGATAAAATTATTCAAAATATGTACAAAATTAGTTTATAATATATAAACAATATTTTATATAAAGAACAATTTTTTTATGATTTTTTGATTGGTTAGAATAATTAAAAAGCAAATATATAAATATATACTAATTAATTATACAAAATATTGAAATTTTGAAGGAAAATAAAATATTTTTATTTCAGAAAATAATATATTATTTTAGAAGTCTAAAAATATTTTTTGTGTATTTTTTGGATTTTAAAACTATTTTTAATTAATTTTGCAAAGAAATTAAAATAAAAATAGAAAATAAAAGGATACTGATCAGGTGTGGTTAATCTGAGAGTCCATGGTATAGGGCTGCTTGTCTGATGCGTTGGATTGATTTTTAGTGGAGATCAAGGGCTGAGATTTTGAGTCACATGGCACACGTGATTAGAGGTGTAGCATGAGATCATGCTGACTTTGAGAGTCCAGCGTGGGACCCACGTTCAGTTGACTGGCGAATAGAAAGATGAGGACAGGCCACGCGTGCAGTCAAAGGGTCCTCATCACTATTCATCATCTTCTTCAATTTACCTATGGAATTTGCTGCGGATTTTCCTACAACTTTACCTGCGGATTTTGCTTCAGATTTTCATGCTTTCAAAAACCTACAAAAATGGTCATTAACAAAAACAAGGGGCACCCAGGTCGACTTAAAATGACCTCCTGAACATGATGGTGGCATTAGTTTTGGCTAAAAACGCCTGCATCATGGGATTCGAAAGTTCACATATTTGGAACCTCAAGAATGGCACATGTGTATTCTCACGTTAAGACTTGCATGTAAGAGTTCAAATCTTCCCTAAACCATCTTAGCAACTTGTTAGAAGCGTTAGTTGGCATTAAAACATGCTTAGTTATGAGATTCGAAAGTTAGAAAAATACATGAATATGTAACTTTTTAAAGCATGAGTTTTATGTACATGTAACCATGAATTATGATCTTAACTTACTATATTAGATCCCAGGAGGTGATTGGAATGATTGGTTTGTATTGATATTGATTGGAATATTGAATTTGAAAATTACAAAGTGTATGGAAATTTTGAGAAATTTGATGAGTTTTCTTGCTATACTCTTGCTATATTTCGTGGGTGTCTTTGTTGTTGATGTATTCCACTTCTTTTATAGGCCAAGGGCTGCTTGGAAGTGAAGCTAAGAGCATTGATTGCTTGGTTGAAAGTTTGATTTTTAAATATTAAAAATCCTTGAATATTTGACCAAGTCTTCTTCTCCTTTACTTCTCTTGCCTTGCTCTTCAATTCTCTGCAGAAAAATGAAGATTCCTTGATGAGTCATGCTTAAGATTTAAGCCATCCATTATCCTTCCATTTTTACTTTTAATTTAATCTTAAAATAAGATAAAATCAAGCAAAAAATGGATAAAAAAAGGTATGGGCTTATTCTTGGTCGTGGGAGGCCCATAATATTATGGAAATAATGTTTGAACCATGAAAACTTGGCCCCATTTGGAAAAAATACATTTTTGAGCAATGTTGGTTTCATGCATTTTCCAAAATTTAGCCAACTTCAACAAGATGTAAATCCTTCAATTTTTGTCATATGAAGGAGATCTTGCACTTTTTGGAAACCTCAAAGAGTCCTCTAACCAATGTCTTTGGTCTCATGTCAAAATGATTTTTGATGCTCCTTGTGTGTCCTTTTGAAAAAAGTGTCTTTTTGTTGAATTTGAAAATGACCTGTAATGTCTTTGATCATATTTTTCAAATGGTGAATCCAATGACCATGGGATCAATGGCATTTGAAAGATAATTGAATTTCCTTCAAAATGAGCTTTGGTTTGAATTTTTTGGATGAAGGATGAGAGAGTTATGATCAGTCAAAGTTGAGTTGACTTTTCAGGCAAAAACCCTAATTTTGAATCTTAGGGTTTTGTTGATTTTTGATCTTTCCTTGATGAATTATGATCATCCAATGATCAAATGATGAATCCTTTGACAAAATATGGACTTTGACAAAAAAATTCATTTTTGACTGTCTGTTGACTTTTTTGGTCAAACGGGTCGTCTGTTGACTGTTTTGGTCAAACGGGTCGTCTGTTGACTGTTTGAGCTGCTGACGGTGCGTCTGAGTGAATTGAAGTCTGAAAATTTGTGTGATGGTACTTTGAGATATATGGATGTGCATGAAATCCATTTGAGCTCTCAAAACTTGTTTCTCCTGTAAAAACAAGAAAACCCTAGTCAGGGACTGTTTATGTAGGAGACAGTTAAGCGTACCTGATTTTTGTGCAGTGTTGAGTCTCTGCTAATCGCGTGATATTCAGAAGACTTCTAGAACAAAAATCTTGGAATTTTGAATTGTGAAAGATTGATTTGATTGATGGTACAAAACACTGAGAATTGTACTGCCAGCAGTTTGGCTGTCGACTGACTGTTCAGGTATTGACGTAGCAGTTAGAGTGAAAAATCAACAGTCAAAGTTAATTTTCTTTTTTGTTGTTTTTGTTTTATGTGAAAAATGAAAGTTATTTACATGACTTGTTAAAAACACAGACATAATAAATAACTAATATTTACGGTATGCGGGCAAAATTACCGATAATAACCCTGAAAATCATTTAATGCACAGAAATAGGAATATTTGACTGGCAGAAAACACATAAAATATTATCTGAGTAATTATGCAATATTATGACAAATAGTACAACATTTAATACTGACAGTACAAATATTACATACTATATTGAACAGTACGACGAATAAACGGTACATTTAAGAAATAAGAATCACGGCAGACTTCAGGAATGACGGTTAATGACCCATGCTATGAACAATAACATGTAGATGATTGGGAGTGCAACCATTGCAGGTCCACACTCTTCAGGACTGTGCAGGCAGAAGAAAGTCATGATCACCGTAGCAATGGTGATGACTGTAAGAGACAGTGTCTCTATCCACTTTGCCATTCTTGTTAGGGAAGAAGAGAAAATAGATATGAGGTAGGAATTTGAAAGATGAGTTAGAATTTGATGTGAGATTTTATGGAAGAAAGAGAGGTATTTATAGAATGGAAAGAAGGATAGAGACATTGGGGAATGATGTGATTCCGTACAAAAGGAAAATTTGAGTGGAAGTAAGATTTGAAAGAAAGTGTATGATAGTGTTGGGAAAAAGAGAGATGTAGAGAATAGAGTTAGGATTTGATTTTTGAAAAAGAGATTTGAAAAGATTTTTGAAAATAATGGAATATAGTACCAAAATTAGTGGGAAACAAAAGATAATAATAATCTACTTGTTACCAGTTTGTTAGGAGTAAATTAATGGTAAATTCATGTGTTAATATAAGTGATTTCTTCTCTAAACTAATGCAAATTGTGATAAATCCATAGGTTTTTATTAAGAATTGAACTGAACAAGTTTAGTTCGTGCGTAAAGCAAATCGAATCACTTGTGGGTGTTATTGTTGCAGGTTTTGAGCTGAATTGGAACGTAAGAAGAACATGAGGAGAAAAGAGAGCTGGAAGTCTCAAAGGCAGAAGAAAAGGATGGAAATTGCAAAGAGCGCGCCGCGAGAGTCCTAGAGCGCGCCGCGAAAATGTCTCTGTTTTGAAGCGCGTCGCGCCAGTCCGATGCCGCGCCGCGGCCTCGGCGTTAAAAGCCCAAAACTTCTATTTAAAAGCCCTAGCTTCCAAGAGAAAAGCAGAACTTTGGGAAGAGCGAAATTAGGAGAGCAATCTGAAGGTGCAGCCACAATCATCAATTGAAGACCAATTCTCTATCAAGCGAAGACATTCCTTTGATGAAGATGAATTCTTCCATTAATCTTTGTGTGTTCTTCATGTCTATGGAGAGCTAAATCCCTCTTGTTGAGTCTAAGGTAGTAGTTAACCTATGAATATACATTACCATTGATTAATTCCTGTGAACAATTGTTTGAATTTATTATCAATAAGAAACCTTGTTTTTAATTTACATCATTGTTGAATCTTCGATCGAAAGAGAGGATTTTTACTTTTGCCCTAGGTTACTATATTGATTCAATTATAATTTGCAGAGATGGAATTGTGATTGGGTTTTCATAATTATCGTTCTTAATTACTATTATCGATAGTGATATTTGGAGAGATCGAATCTCATACCGGTAAAAGTTTATCTAATTTGATTTGCAGACATGGAATCTTATTTGAGGATAAGTGAAGATAATGATTCAAAAGATTGTTCAATTGTGAATTAATTGATAATTGTATAGGAATAGGTTGATGAACCCTAAGGTTCAACATATTTCTCTAATCGTTAACAACAGTTCATTACTCGCTTTTAATTTATTGTTTACTTTTGATATTATTAGAATCATAAAACAATCCAACTCAATTTTTCTAACTCAAAATAAACAACTATAGAACGGCAGTGATATTAACCAATCCCTGTGGATACGATATATTACCGAAAATATTTACCCAAAAATACTTTCAACAAATTGGCGCCGTTGCCGGGGATTGGTGTCAATATTGCACGCATTGCAATAGTTTTTTATTTTGAGTATTTCCTTAATTTTAGATATTTTTTTTTTTAGTTACTTAATTTTAGATTTTTTCTGTTTAGTTCCTTTATTTTAGATTTTTTTTTTGTTAGTTGCTTTATTTTCGATTTTGTTATTGCAATAGTTGTTTAATTTTAGTTTTTATTATTATTTTTTTTGTGTCGTGTTATTTCACTTGTTTGCTAGTTTCGTAGATGTTTGTTTGTCGGAATGTTCGACCCAAATATAAATGACGCGATTCATGCTCAAAACGAGATCCTTTTTCAACAAATGGAGTATCTCTTTCAAAGTGTGTCACAGTTCACACCTCAGGTTAGTGAGTTTCATGATATCGGATGGGGAACACCGGAAGATACGATGGAGTATCATATAGCTGACCATGAATATCAACAACAAGCCTTTCAACCGTACACTCAACCGTCGCCACAACAACAAGGTTATCAAAGTGGACCCTCCGAGTTAGAAGAGACCATGAATCAGTTCATACAAATGTCAATGACAAATCAACAACAAGGGCTTTCACATTATAATCAAGGTTATCAAAGTGGACCCTCGGAGTTAGAGGAAACCATGGATCAATTCATGCAATTCTCTTTATCCATTCAACAAAACCGGGAAACGCAAGATGTTCAATTTACCAAATTCTTCACCGAGCAAAATGTAAGTCAGGCTTCAACCTTTCAAAACCCTATGACTTATGTAGAAACCTGCAATGCTACTTCTATAAGGAGTATAAAAGTGATTGATGAGGAAGTTGGAAACAATGATGATGACAAGGAAGATGTTGTTGAAAAGGATAATATAGAGGATGTAAACATCAAGAAAAATATAGAAGTTGAGTATGAGCTTTCAATGAAGCTACCTTATCCAAGACCTCCTAAAAAAGTGGAAGACGTGTTCGTCGAAGGAACAAAAAAGGAGGATATAATAAAAGAAGTCGTGAATGAGTTTGAAACGTCAAAAGTTGAAACTTTTTCAAAAGAGAATATGGTGGACTTAGAGTTGAAGAAGAGTAGTAATGCAAATGAGCATAAACTCTCATTGGAATTACTTCCTCCACAAGCTCCTAATAAAGAAGGGAATGAGAGTCATTACTTTCGGCCAATGGAAATGTTTAGCCGTTTGCAAATCACCATCCCATCTTTAGAAGGTTTAGAGTTTAAGCCAAGATGTGTCAAATTCATCAAGGATAGGTTCTCACCGACGAGGAAATTAACGGATAAGGAGGTTATCTCTCTTGAGGAGAGGAAAAAACAAATGAAGGAAGAGAGATCGCGAGTTGAAGTGGTAAGAATTAAGGATGAAGAAACCAAACCAGCAAACATGAAATACTTTTGGGGCTTCACATTGGTAAGAAAAGTGCCAAGAAAAAGAGACATTGGTTGATGATTCAACCATGAACCGTCGAGCCATGCGACGTTAAACGAAGCGCTTCGTGGGAGGCAAACCACGCTTCTAATGTTTTATTTTGTTTTGTTTATTTCTATTTCAGGAAATAATAAGGGAACCTTTCTGGTGAAAGCTAGGAAGAGGCAATTGATATTGCAATACCCTCTGTGAGTCAACCCTTTCGGGCTTGTTACGAAACATTGAGGTCAATATTTAGTTCAAGTTTGGGGGTGGATTTACTCTTTTGCATTTTTTCAATTTTCTGTTTATTATTTCCTTAAATTTTTTGTTATGCATTGCAACTGGTTTGTTTTCTTTTCTATCTATCTCCCAGTTAGAGTAAGTAGTCCCATAACAAAACGAGAATCTCAAGCGAAGTATCAACAATGAAGCAACATGTATGAAAGTGGTAGGAAGTGAATGTTCAAAATTTTTCAGTTTCACTCTCTTTTTCAATAAGTAACAAAGCGGGTATGAATTTTCAAACTCAAACTCTTAATGTGTGCAATGAAACTTAAGGTGTTAGTAAATACTGTCAGAAGTTCTTTATGGTACATTGTTTATTGGATCAGCTGAGCCTTAACCATTGTGAGGAAAGCTTTCCATTGTTTACTATATGCAGGAGACCATCAATTGTTTTGACTTGTTTGTATCATGCTAAACCATTTGTTGCATCGTCTGTGGAAATCGGTGAAAGTGATTTAGGCACTTGTTTGAATCTGAGAGTTCTTTTAGCCTGTTCTAATGCACAACTTATTTTCTTCTGTGAGAGTGTGATCCTTTGCTAACCATTCTTTGAGCCTGAGGTCAAGATAAGCATTATAATATACACCAAGGAAAATATCTGGTGAGTTTTGATCTCAATAAAAAGTTTTGTTTTGGACCATCAACCATAAAATTTGGTGATGTGTTTTCTCTTTGACCTATTTTAGAAAGTAGGGGAGCATTCATATAATCTAAATACAGGTTGATCTCCAAGTTGGGGAGAGTCACATTCAAAAGAAGAGTAAGTACTTATGGTAATCGGTGAAAGATAAAAAAGTCGTAGCTTGAAAAAAAAAAAAAAAAAGAGAAGTAACAACGTTAGAATATAACGGTTGTTGAAAAAAAAAAGTGAAAAAGAAAAACCAAGCTACGAATGAAAAAAGATGGACAGGTAAAGGAAGTAGAGTTTTAGAGAAAAAGAAATAAGTTATGAATTGGATGCTTCCCTATATTAGGAACAACCCTTGATTATCTTCTTTTCTTTGAATCTAAACCACATTACAACCATAGAAAGACCTTCTGATTCTCAGATTCCACAAGACTTGATGCGAGCAATTTGGTGAACGTATGATATGGATCTTTGTTGATTTAATTGTTTGGATGAGTGTTTAACCCCTCTTTTATTCATCATACTTTTTGATGAGAGTGATTAGTGCTGATTCAATTACAATTGTGTAGTGTTTTGAACTTCTGGAGGTAATTTGCTTTCAACGTTTGTTTCATGTGGATGTTCTGAGTTTGCAGGTAGAAGAAGAGTATTTGACTTGGTTACTGGATTGAACCACTTGAGAAAAACTTTTTGAAAAACTTGTTGCATGATTGTCGGTAAACTTTGCTGGAGGTAAGTAATTTTGTTTAGGGACAAACAAAACTCTAAGTTGGGGAGAGTTTGTTAGGAGTAAATTAATGGTAAATTCATGTGTTAATATAAGTGATTTCTTCTCTAAACTAATGCAAATTGTGATAAATCCATAGGTTTTTATTAAGAATTGAACTGAACAAGTTTAGTTCGTGCGTAAAGCAAATCGAATCACTTGTGGGTGTTATTGTTGCAGGTTTTGAGCTGAATTGGAACGTAAGAAGAACATGAGGAGGAAAGAGAGCTGGAAGTCTCAAAGGCAGAAGAAAAGGATGGAAATTGCAAAGAGCGCGCCGCGAGAGTCCTAGAGCGCGCCGCGAAAATGTCTCTGTTTTGAAGCGCGCCGCGCCAGTCCGATGCCGCGCCGCGGCCTCGGCGTTAAAAGCCCAAAACTTCTATTTAAAAGCCCTAGGTTCCAAGAGAAAAGCAGAACTTTGGGAAGAGCGAAATTAGGAGAGCAATCTGAAGGTGCAGCCACAATCATCAATTGAAGACCAATTCTCTATCAAGCGAAGACATTCCTTTGATGAAGATGAATTCTTCCATTAATCTTTGTGTGTTCTTCATGTCTATGGAGAGCTAAATCCCTCTTGTTGAGTCTAAGGTAGTAGTTAACCTATGAATATACATTACCATTGATTAATTCCTGTGAACAATTGTTTGAATTTATTATCAATAAGAAACCTTGTTTTTAATTTACATCATTGTTGAATCTTCGATCGAAAGAGAGGATTTTTACTTTTGCCCTAGGTTACTATATTGATTCAATTATAATTTGCAGAGATGGAATTGTGATTGGGTTTTCATAATTATCGTTCTTAATTACTATTATCGATAGTGATATTTGGAGAGATCGAATCTCATACCGGTAAAAGTTTATCTAATTTGATTTGCAGACATGGAATCTTATTTGAGGATAAGTGAAGATAATGATTCAAAAGATTGTTCAATTGTGAATTAATTGATAATTGTATAGGAATAGGTTGATGAACCCTAAGGTTCAACATATTTCTCTAATCGTTAACAACAGTTCATTACTCGCTTTTAATTTATTGTTTACTTTTGATATTATTAGAATCATAAAACAATCCAACTCAATTTTTCTAACTCAAAATAAACAACTATAGAACGGCAGTGATATTAACCAATCCCTGTGGATACGATATATTACCGAAAATATTTACCCAAAAATACTTTCAACACCAGTACAGTCTGAGTTTCCTGATTCTGCGCCTGCAAAAAGATTTAACTCTGTACCAATTGTGTCTGTACTATTTATCTGTAAATAAATAAATAGCATGTGTGATGTAATAAACAGTATTTGGCGTTTGCGTAAGAATAAATTCAACTGCAAGCCAAATTACTGTATAAGAAAAATTCTAAAAACTAAGTGTTTCATATGTTAGGATATTTGTTGAAATAATCCATAATTATATGAGACTCTTAATTTTCAGATTGGAGTTTTCTTGAAAAAAGATGCGGGCAAATTTTGGGGTATAACAGTTGCCCCTATTCAATATTCTTTAAACCTGAAGAGATTGTCTGAAATCTGAAGGTAGAAGATGATTGAATATTTAGATGCCCTGAAAATTTGCACTTACCTTGATCAGAAGAGATGTTGGAAGTTGCATTTGAATGTCGTCTGCGAAATGTTGTTGGCAGATTGGATCATTACCTGAGATGGGCTTTCAGATGCCACCCGACAATTGTGTTGATGGTCTGTTCATCAGAATGAATCCATTGATTATATCTTGATGAAGGATTTGAAAGTCTTTGCGTTGACTGTTTCGGAATCGTCCAAGGTTACCGCTTTAAGTCTTGGAGGATGATTGCTACGGAGCTTGTCCAAGATTTTTTCTGCTTTAGCTTTTGAAAGTTGATCATTCTGGAACCGTTTGAGGTATCAGCTTTAGATCTTTGATGTTAGATCATTCTGGAACCGTCTGAGGTATCGCTTTAGATCTGCAATGTTAGATCGTTTTGGAACCGTCTGAGGTATCGCTTTAGATCTGCAATGCTAGATCGTTTTGGAACCGTCTGAGGTATCGCTTTAGATCTTTGATGCTAGATCGTTTTGGAATCGTCTGAGGTATCGCTTTAGATCTTTGATGCTAGATCGTTCTGGAACCGTCTGAGGTATCGCTTTAGATCTGTGATGCTAGATCGTTCTGGAACCGTCTGAGGTATCGCTTTAGATCTTTGATGCTAGATCGTTCTGGAACCGTCTGAGGTATCAACTTAGATCTTTGATGCTAGATCGTTCTGGAACCGTCTGAGGTATCGCTTTAGATCTGTGATGCTTGTTTTTGAGTTGGTAAGTGATCAGAATGAATCTTCGGCTTGATTATATCTGAGAGAACCGTTCATAGAATTCAGGTGAACACTGCATGTGATTGAGAACATCTTTGTTGAAGATATCTGTCTACCTGAAAAAATCAAGTTAGTGATATGCAATGTTTATGATGCATGTAAATGTGAGATATTCCCGAAGAAATATGCATGTGATGTTGTGTATGAATATGCGTATGAATATGCGCATGATGCATGATGTATGAATATGATGTATGAATATGAATATGTGATGTATGAATGTGAATATGTGATGTATGAATGTGAGATGTCAAGCTTCTATTTGGGAAAATAAATTTCCGCCAGTCATCTGGATATGACTATATTGTGATCGTTGATGATCTTTTGTCTTGTTTGAGTACCCTTGGCTGGGGAAATTCTTTGAGAACCCTGGTATTCTGTTGAAGGATCTTTGAATATCTCTTGAGAATGAAAGGTAGCTGGAAGTTCTGATGCCCTTTCAAATGGGAATGAGGAAGATGCATAATCCTCCGATGCACTATCTGACCAAGTCCGGGTGCGGGGATCACACCTTCTGAAGATAGTAATCTGGAACAACCCTGCTGGGGGATAAGACTTCTTTTGAAGAGAAAATCTTTTTGAGGAATTTGCTGAGAAATGCGTTTCTCTTGGGGATTTTCTTCTGATGGGATGATGTCCAGATAATTAGGACATTTCCTGAATGCTATTCCTGTTTTTCCTGGTAAACATCAATCATATTCAAATGCACATGTTCATTCAAAATTATCATTGGGACGCTTACATATTTAAAACAGAAAAGTGAAAATAGTGGTTTTTGAGCCTAAGCTGCATTGATTTTTGAAAAAGAGCCATGATAGGCTGGTTAGCACAGGGAGACAACAATCCTAGAAGTAGGAAACTGTCAGAAAGTTTTGGAAAATATTTATAGAGATAAATAGCTATGTGAAAACAATCCAGTCAAGTTTCAACTCTGCTATTGCCAATCTGTCTTCGAGCATCTCATCCCTCACTTGTTGGAAGAAAGTGATTGGACTGATCGGTGTCTTTGAGGTGTTGAATCTTGATGGTGAGTAGGCAGCTGAACGGAACACAGTTGTATGCTTCATTTCCTAACTTTTGCCTAGGCTGCCCTTTCAGGTTTTCAGCCTACCGGGATAGTATTTGTTTAGTCTCTAATTTTTGCCTGGACCGCCCTTTCGGGTTTTCAATCCACCGAGACGCTCATTTTTGCCTAAGTTGCCCTTTCAGGTTTTCAACTTAGCGAGCTGTTTTTTCTTTTTAAGGGAAGTACTTTTTGACTATGTCAGCATTCACAGGGTGTGGGAAATCCTCGCCATCCATGGTGGTAAGCAACATGGCTCCGCCGGAGAATATTTTCTTGATTATGAATGGTCCCTCGTAGGTGGGAGTCCATTTGCCTCTGGGATCACCTTGTGGTAAGATGATGCGTTTGACAACCAAGCCACCAGTTTGGTATGCTTGACTTTTAACTTTTTTGTTGAAGGCTTTGATCATACGCTTTTGGTATAGCTGACCATGACAAATAGCTGCGAGCCTTTTCTCATCAATCAAGTTTATCTGGTCCAACCGTGTTTGAATCCAATCGTCTTCGTCTAGATTGGCTTCTTTCATAATCCTTAGGGAAGGAATCTGAATTTCAATTGGAAGAACTGCCTCCATACCATAGACTAAGGAGAATGGAGTTGCCCCTGTTGAAGTACGCGCAGATGTGCGATAACCATGAAGAGCAAAAGGTAACATCTCATGCCAGTCTTTGTAGGTTACTGTCATTTTTTGTATGATTTTCTTGATGTTCTTGTTGGCAGCTTCCACCGCGCCGTTCATCTTTGGTCGATATGGAGAGGAATTATGATGTTTGATCTTGAACTGTGTGCAAAGTTCAGTAATCATTCTGTTGTTTAGATTTGTGCCATTGTCCGTGATAATCCGTTCAGGGATGCCGTACCGACAAATGAGATTGTATTTGATGAACCGGGCCACCACATTCTTGGTAACAGAAGCAAATGAAGCTGCTTCTACCCACTTTGTGAAGTAGTCAATAGCGACCAGGATAAAGCGATGTCCGTTGGAGGCAGTAGGTTTGATTTCTCCAATCATATCAATACCCCACATTGCAAAAGGCCAAGGAGCCGTCAGGACGCTTAATGGAACTGGAGGTACATGTACTTTGTCAGCGTATATCTGGCCTTTGTGACATGTTCGGGAGTGATGATGGCAGTCTGTTTCCATGGTAGACCAATAATAACCTGCTCTCAGGATCTTTTTAGCCATTGTATGTCCACTGGAATGAGTACCGAAGGTACCATTGTGTATTTCTTCCATGATCTGTTCTGCTTCCTTCTTGTTTACACAACGAAGTAAAGTCGAGTCATGGTTGCGTTTGTATAGGGTTCCATTGCTTAGAAAGAATTTGGCAGCAAATCTCCTTAGAAACTTTCTGTCGTTAATGGATGCCCCTTCAGGGTACTCCTGAGCTTCGAGATATCTTTTTACTTCATGGAACCATGGTTTTTCCTCGGTTCCTTCGGTATTGATCTCATTGCAATAGGATGGTTCATCTTGCCTGTAAATGGTGATCATAGGCGCCTCGTTGTCCCACCTGACTTTGAACATGGATGACATGGTAGCTAAAGCATCAGCTAGTTGATTTTCCTCGCGTGGGATGTGTTCGAAAGTGATTTCTTCGAAGTAAGGAATCAAACTCAGCACATATTCTTTGTAAGGAATTAGATTCGGGTGCTTCGTGTCCCATTCCCCTTTGACTTGGTAGATTACCAAGGCCGAGTCTCCGTAGACCTCCAGGAATTTGATTCTTAGATCGATTGCAGCTTTAAGACCCAGAATACATGCTTCGTATTCGGCTATATTGTTAGTGCAATTGAAGCATAACCTGGCAGTGAATGGTGTATAACCTCCTGCGGGGGAAATGATCACAGCTCCGATGCCATTGCCAAGTGCATTAGAAGCTCCGTCAAAAACCATAGTCCACCGGGATCCTGGCTCGGGTCCTTCTTCTGGTCCTGATTGTTTGTAGTCATTGACTAGCATAATGTCTTCGTCTGGGAAGTCAAAGTTCAATGCTTGATAATCATCCACTGCTTGATGAGCCAGATGATCAGCTACCACACTCCCTTTGATTGCTTTTTGTGAAGTGTATTGAATGTCATATTCTGTTAAGATCATTTTCCATCTCGCTATTCTTCCAGAGAGAGCAGGTTTTTCGAACACGTATTTGATGGGATCCATCTTGGAGATTAGGAAAGTGGTGTGATTTAGCATGTACTGTCTTAGCCGGCGAGCTGCCCAAGCTAAGGCACAACAAGTTTTTTCGAGTAGTGAGTATCTTGTTTCACAATCGGTAAACTTTTTGCTAAGATAGTAGATTGCGTGCTCCTTTCGGCCGGATTCGTCATGTTGTCCTAGTACACACCCCATTGAGTCTTCTAACACAGTTAGGTACATTATCAGAGGTCTGCCTTCCACAGGTGGCAACAAGATTGGAGGTTTTTGGAGATATTCTTTGATTTTGTCAAAGACTAACTGGCATTTGTCATTCCACCTTTCCACTTGATCTTTCTTCAACAGTTTGAAGATCGGCACACAAGTAGTAGTCATGTGGGCAATGAATCGGGCGATGTAATTTAGACGTCCCAAGAATCCTCTGACTTGTTTCTCAGTACGAGGTATAGGCATTTCTTGAATGGCTTTAACCTTGGCGGGATCAACCTCAATACCTTTGCTGCTGACGATGAAACCTAAGAGTTTGCCGGATCTTACTCCAAAGGTACACTTATTTGGGTTCAGTCGCAACTTGTATTTCTTGAGTCTGTCAAACAACTTGTGTAAATGACCCAAATGTTCTTCTTCGGTGTTGGATTTTGCAATCATGTCATCGACATACACCTCTATTTCTTGATGAATCATATCATGAAATAGCGCTACCATTGCACGTTGATAGGTTGCTCCTGCGTTTTTCAGACCAAAGGGCATTACTTTGTAACAAAAGGTTCCCCAGGGTGTTGTGAAGGTTGTTTTTTCCATGTCTTCGGGTGCCATCTTGATTTGATTGTACCCTGAGAATCCGTCCATAAAGGAGAATACCTTGCATTGTGCGGTATTGTCAACCAGTACATCGATATGTGGTAGAGGGAAATCATCTTTGGGGCTTGCCCGGTTCAGATCTCTGTAGTCCACGCACATTCTGACTTTCCCGTCTTTTTTAGGTACAGGCACGATGTTAGCTATCCAAGGAGGATAACTTACAACTTTTAGGAATCCGGCATTGAACTGTTTTTCAACCTCGTCTTTGATCTTTTTTGACATATCAGGCCTACTCCTTTGTAGTTTCTGTTTGACTGGAATGCTACCTTCTTTGATTGGTAGGCGATGAACTACGATGTCCGTGTCAAGGCCTGGCATATCCTCATAGGACCAGGCGAATATCTCGACGTAGTCTCGCAGCATTTGAATTAGTCTTTGCTTGACGCTATGTTCTAAATCAGCCCCTATTTTGACTTCTTTCTTTTCTTCGTTGCTGCCCAAGTTGATGACCTCAATTGGCTCCTCGTGAGGCTGTATGGCCTTGTCTTCTTGTTCTAGCAGCTTTGCAATTTCTCTTGGCACTTCACAATCTTCCTCACTTTCGTCCTCAGTTTGGTAGATCGGATTTTCAAAGTCATGACGGGCAATAGCAGAATCGTTGTTGACTGGATCCAGAGTGTATGTGAATCTGCATGTTAATTATGTGAGTATGTGTGAAGAAAAAACATAGCTATTTGAAAGCGAAGAAAGAAGGAAAAAGGATCACAAAATTTAAATATGCAAGCGTCCCATGATTTTATTGAATGCACATGATCATGATATGATAAGCCCTTATAGAAGGACCAGTGTGCTAAGGCACACGGCTTTCAAGCTCATGGTTCGATTGTTCAGGAACCATTTTTATCTTTGCACAATATACACAAAGAAAACAGGAAATGGCATTTACTCCCGGTCAAAGGAGATCACATCCTCAGCTTTCCAGTTGTTCAATCCACTGTTGTGAGCAGGGAGTATCCAGCTGTTCCAGTTGCAGTTGTCTTTTTCATCTTCCACAGCATTGATTTCATTAGTGGGAAAATGAGCTGGTGATCCTTCGGGATAAGGGATATACTCTGCTGGATACGAGAGCCCAGGCTGAGATATCTCTGTTGGCTGAGCGAGATGCTCGATAAGGCCGTCCCATGCAGTCGGGATGATGTTTTGAATAGAGACTTGTGCATCCTGATGAGGAGTGTATGCTGACAGAAAGCAACCCTCGTTATTTGGTATTTCCCTGGCTTCTTCGAAAGCGAAATTGTCATCGTACTGTTCATCCCATCCAGTTGGGACAATGTCCTCCATAGCAATTTGTGAGCTCGGAGGAGCGGAGTATTTCACCATATAGCCATATTTGCCGCTGGGTTCTCCTAGCGTGTCCCATACTTCTTTGGGTGGATTTTGATATTGCTCAGTGACGGGACTTGTGAAACTTTCGTCATTTCCAATTTGATCACCCCATCCAGTCGGGGTAATGTCTTCCATAGCAATATAAGAATTCTGAGGTGCGGCATACTGAGAATTATACCCGCCGTTTGGTTCTCCCACAGCATCCCACATTCCCATGGAAATAGGTGGAATTTCATCTGGATATGGCTGAAGGATATGGTTCATGAACACTCCTTCATCTTCAATAGCGTTTACTTCTTGGCTGACGAAGTGTGACATCAATCCTTCAGAACGAGCACCTTGATCATTCTTTTGATTTTCACTATCATAGCCCAGACCTAGCTTGTCAGACTTGTAGGGTATATCGGGAAGCTGTCCCCATACTGTGCAATCACCCTGTTCAATCAAGGCTTTGGCATCTTTGAGAGAAGCCATAGTTGTAGTTGGAGTAGCAGGAATATGCTTGGTGGTAGAGACATCTGGAGAGACCACCTCAAATGATTGGCATGGAGTTTCAATGAATTCGTCCTCCAACTCAACATATTTGGAATTGCTTAGGTGACTAACCACATATTCCT
This sequence comes from Vicia villosa, assembly GCF_029867415.1. NCBI lineage: Eukaryota > Viridiplantae > Streptophyta > Magnoliopsida > Fabales > Fabaceae > Vicia > Vicia villosa. Next base: position 68,169,788 of record NC_081181.1, on the reverse strand, counting down.
CTTCGCCATAGACTGTGACAATCTTTCCTTTTACTGGATATTTTAACTTCTGATGCAGGGTAGAAGTTACAGCGTTTGCCCCATGTATCCAAGGACGTCCAAGTAAACAGGAGTAGGCTGGGTGAATTTCCATTACGTAAAAGATAGAATCAAAGATTTGAGAACCCACTCTGATTGGGAGATTCACTTTTCCGTATACCGTTCTGGTTGACCCGTCAAAGGCTCTTACCACAACATCGCTTGGTTGTAACACAATTCCTTCGAAGTCAAGCTTTTCTAGTACTGTTTTCGGTAACACGTTCAGAGAAGAACCGTTATCTACTAGCACATGAGATAGAGTGGTGCCATTACATTCAATGGAGATGTGTAAGGCTTTGTTGTGATTTTTTCCAGCAGGGGTTAGATCCACATCGGAGAAACCGAGACCATTGCTCACGGTTAGATTGGCAACAAAATTCTCAAATTGGTCGACTGAGATCTCTTGAGGCACATGCGCAGCTTTCAGGAACTTCATCAGGGCTTTGGCATGAGCTTCTGAATATTTTATCAGAGATAGCATTGAGATTTTTGAAGCAGTGTGCCCCAGTTGCTCAATAATATTGTAATCACTTTTGCAGATGATTTTCAATATTTCCTCCATTTCTTGCTTTGATGGATCCTCAGCAGTGATCTCCACCGGGGTTTGAACTTGTTCAACTTGTGGCTCTTTGCCTCGAGCGTTGACATTTTGATTGGGAACTGGGACTCGGACTGGACCAGCAGCAACATTTGGAGAAATTTCTGGTGAAAAGATTCTTTCACTTCTCGTGATCTTGCTGGTACCCACAATATTACCCACAGTTGGAGTAGTTAACTTTGCGGTCTCTTCAGTCGAGGTACTCTGCTTAAATCCATGAACGTAAACATTAGCGTTGTATCCCCATGGGACAGCTTTGTCTGAGGAGTATGGAAATGGAGTTGGACTAGCAATGACTACTGATGCCACTTTGAGTGTAGCAGAAATTTTGAATGGAGCCTTGGCAGAGATTTTGAATGGTAAGCTGGAGATCACTGAGGCATCCTCTATTCTCATCCCGTTTGCAAAGACTTCGCACAGCACGTCCATAGAAGGGAGCCTCTCAAACATAATGATACGGCGATCCATCCATTTTTGGATTCCCATCCTCAGATTTTCACAACCATTGGGCAGACAGGAGCAATAAAAGCAGTCGGGGTCACACCCTGGAAAGTAACCAGCTCGGATTAGCTTTCCTTTGACTTCGCAGAGTGGAGTTGATAATTCGTTCACATCATAGATGTAAACAGTGTCCAGGATAGCGTTGACAGTTTTGTCATGCTTTGGCATAGGTGTTGTGATGACATTTGGAGTTTCTGGAGGATCAAACTCAATTTCCCCAGCATCTATCATATCTTGTATTTTATTTTTCAGGGCCCAGCAGTGATCTGCGTCATGTCCTGGACAGTTTGAGTGGTAGGCACATGTCGCATCAGGGTGATAATTCGGAGAGGAAGTGTTGACATTCTTTGGAGGACCTCTTAAGGTGATCAGATCTGCTTTTAGCAAGTGCTGCAATGCCTGAGAGATTGGCATGTTGATTCTGGTGAAATTTCTTCTTGGTGCATCTGGTCGATGCATAAATTTTGGCTGTTGATCTTTTTGAGGTGCAGATGCGGAGATCAGAACTGCCCCTACAGATTGATGCTGCTCACTTTTGCGACTTTTCTGAATTTGTGTTGCATTGACCTCATTTCTCCCGCTGATGTGCCTTTTTGTAGTACCAGAGGAGGAACCTATTTGAATTTTTCCATTTTGAATGCCACTTTCGACACGTTCTCCGGTCAGTATTAGGTCAGTGAAACCTGATGATGAGCTTCCCAGCAAATGGCTATAGAAAGGGCCAGTTAAAGTGCCCATGAATATGTCAACTAGTTCGCGATCAGATAAGGGTGGTTGAACCCTTCCAGCCATATCTCTCCACTTTTGTGCATATCCTTTGAAACTTTCTTTTGGTCCCATAGACATGCCCCTTAGTTGAGTACGGGTTGGCGCAAGATCAGCATTGTATTGGTACTGTTTGTAAAAAGCAGCAGCTAATTCTTCCCAAGTATGAACCTTGGTATTTTCCAGCTGGTAGTACCATTCGAGTTGTGTACCCGACAGACTTTCTTGGAAGAAGTGAATCCACAATTTGTTATCCGTTGTATGAGGTTGTATCTTCCTCACATAGGATCTCAGATGTAGTTTCGGACAAGAAACTCCATCATATTTTGCAAAGACAGGAACTTTGAATTTTGGAGGGATGACAACATCCGAGATGAGCCCCAGATCATTGAAATCTAGGCCAGGTATTTTTTGTATCTCCATAGCTTTCATACGGTCTTCCAGCTGTTGGTATTTTTCATCATCCGGTTCGTCCCCAGAATGATCATTTTCTTCATTTGAAGAGAGAGAGGGCTTAGCAGAACCCTGGTTGCTTTGATTGTCTTCTTGTTCACCATCACCGACTGTTTCAGGGATCGGTGGCTTTTTGAACTTTTTGACTGGGATTTTGATCTTCCTTTTCAGGTGACTTAAGCCTACAGATCCTTTGGGCTTCTTTTTCTTCTTGATTATCAGGGCTTTCAGTTCTTGCTGCCCCTTTGCCAGTTCCAGAATTGCCACTTGAACTTGGGCATTCTGTGCTTCGAGATTCTTGATGCTCATTTCAGATTCCATCTCTTCTGACTGAAATAAACAGCGAGAAGATGAGAAATCCGTCATGTGAACCTGTTATGCAATGTGTATGACTGGATGCCATGTGTATGCAATGTATGAAATGTATGTGCAATGTATATGAATGCAATGTATGAAATGTATATGCAATGCATGAAGTGAAATGTGTGTGCAATGTTTCAAGGATCTTAGAGTTTAGATTTGTTAAAGAAGAAACAAACGTTAGTTAATCAATTTATTTCTTTTTTTTTTGCTTCTTTTTTCTTTGCCTCATTTGGGCTTACAAGACAGAAATAAAATAAATGATCCTTCAGGTCTCCCGTGGACGCTTTCTCTTTGCCCCCAGGAATGTGTTGATCTGCTGTTCTTCTTGAAGCTGTCCGGTGAGCTCCAATATCCTTCTCTCATAGTCTTGACAGTATGATTTGAAGGTGTCTCTTTCCTCTTTGAGTTGAACCCAAGATTTTTGCAACTCTTCTAGGTCAGTTGGCATGTCCGGGTGTAGAATAACTTGAGGTTCATATCCTTCGACCTCGGGTTCAATAGTCACAGGTAGAACAGCAGGATATGGCATAAGGAGTTTCTGAGCATGAGTGCGGACCCATCTGAGGTAGGGTTCCATAGGGATAGAATTCCATTGCCCCAGAGTTTTGCTTTCTATTCTATAGACACTGCCCCATGCATGTATGAACCTTCGTCGGTGTCTATGAGAATCATTCTCGTAATCAAACACAATGCCATGGATAATCATGTCATGAGGACCGTTGCTCCTTGCATATCCGAATTGGCGTAGAGCTAAAGAGGGATTGTAAGTGATGCCTCCTTTGATGCCAAGGAGTGGCACATTAGGGTACTCTCCACAATGATCAATGATAGTAATGTCTCTTTGAAAGAAGTTGTTCCACCGGATATCTGAATGAGACAAAGACATAATCCTGCGAGACCATTGCATTCTTTGTTCATTTCTCAACACTGATCGGGGAAGATGAAATGTAAACCACCTAGCCAGTAGTGGTATACAGCACATGAGAGTTCCTCGTTTCTTCATGGTACGAGTGTGTAGAGAATGTAGAATGTCTCCCAGCAATGTTGGTACCGGGTTACGGATTAGGAAAAGGTTGATGATGTGTACACTTATGAACTGGTCGGGATTTGGGAATAAAACCAACCCATAGATCAAAAGTGCCATAACTTCCTCAAAAGCTGGATAACTTTTGTTTTCTAGCAGTAGTCGAGCCTTTTCCAACAAGAACTTGGCAAGCAAACCCTTAACTCCACTCTTTGTTTCCCAATTGGACTCGATTTCTGATTTCCGCAGATGTAAAGCAGCAGCAATGACTTCAGGTTTTGGAATCCTTTCTAAACCAGTGAAAGGTAATTGATTTCGAACAGGCAATCCAATTAGTTCAGAGAATTCTTCCAAAGTGGGTACCAACTGGTAATCAGGAAAGGTAAAGCAATGATGTTCAGGGTCAAAGAACTGGAACAGGACCCGTATCATGTCTTCTTCAAATTTTGAGGTAACCAAATGGAGTAGGTGACCATGCCTTTCAGTGAATTGAACATTCCTGGGGAATTCTGACACTAAGTCTTTTAGTTCAGATGGTACCGTTGAGATGTTGATTCGGATGTAATCTTTGGTGGCGGGAGCCATTACCTGCAAAAACAAAGGTAAACTCTTTGATCCTTGAAGTGTTTGGTGCAAAAATGATATGCTTATGATGCAAACATGTGGCACACAAAAATAAATCAAACAATAGCCTTAGGTTTAAAGGCTTGCATGGAGCTGATAGGTGATACCCTCCCCATTGAAGTTGAGTTGGTTAAAACCTGTCCTAGAATAGTATTTGGGTTCTATGATCCTTGGAAGAAACATCTCAATACGGCGCTCGAGCGGCCGATCAAAATATTCCTCGAGGATAACTAACTTCGATCAATTTCAAAGCTAGCCACTTAATAGGCCACAAGTCAAGTTCAACTAAAAAGGTTCTAAGACAAATTAGTGTTTAATGACATTTCGGAAGCCTAATATACTCCTTGATCGTTTTCAAGGGACATCAGTATAAACCAAAGTATCGCACTAACGATGACTACCAGATCAACCGTATCGGTACATGCCGTACAGTTTCCTTGGTCTATTGTCATATACTTAAGGTATCTCGAGATTCGGGTTAGAATCTTTCACACAAGCAAAATACCCAAACAAACCTTTGAAAAAATAGAGCAATCAAGTCAATCAATTGAAAACATCGAAGTGATCTATTCTCTTAAGGTAACCCCTTTTGAAAACATTTTGTTTTAGAAAAATATTCCCCAGCAGAGTCGCCAGTTCTGTGGACCTCCGTTTTTTAATTCCGGGCCATACCTCTGTTCTGTAGAGATACGTGAACTGACTCTTTTTTATCGCTTAATGCTTTCGCATTTTGAAAATTCACAGAGTCGCCACCGACCTTTTATTTTATCCAGTTAAGGAAAGGTTTATAAAAGAAACAGAAAAAAGACCTTTAAGAAATTCTGGGTAAGGGGGTAGGTTATACAAAGGGAAGTTGTTAGCACCCTTTGTATCCATGGTTATCCATGGGCTCTTAAGTTTGCTTAGCTCACTTGTTTTTCGATCACTTTTCAATTGCTTTAGAATGCTCATATGTGGTTTCAAATACTTTTGTAAATTGAATTTTGTAATGATCCATGTGTGGATGTATACAAAATGCTTGTTTATCTTTCGAAAGATGTTTTGAAAAGAACGTTAACTTTGTAATAATCCGTGTTTGGATGTATACAAAGTATTGTCTTTTTGGAAAGTTTTGTTTTGAAAAACAACAGTGTATGAGAATTTGTTTGTTTTGATTTGAGCAAGCAAACTAGGAGGTCTACCCTGAGTTGTAAGGTCTTTATCCTTATTTCCTTTAAAAATCTATCCTTTCACCGGATATAAACGCAAGGTTCGATTTTGTACTCAAAACAGTGGAATTTTGACTTTGATTTTGAAAAGAATGAGAAGGGATTACCTTAAGAGGTGCAAGTGTGATTGTGATTGGATTCAGATATTTTATCTTTGAAGTTAGTGATCTAACGGTTCAATTTTATCTTTGACATACACGCAGTTTATATTTGCTGGAAATTAAAATGCGGAAATGTAAAGTGCGGAAAGTAAATCTACGCTATTACATCGATTGTGCAGGAAATGTAAACTAGCCTATTTACATGAATTTGACATCCTATACATTTATCTAGGAATTTAAATTGCAGGAAAAATAAAAGGCATGTTTTTGGATTTTTTATGATTGGTTTTAATTATAATTAATGCATGATTAACTAAATTAAAATGAAGAAAAAAGATGAAAATAGATTTAAACCTAGAAATTAAGTTTAAAATATGTACAAAATATTTGTCAATTAATTTTAAAACCAAACTAATTTTTTTGGAATTTTTGAAATTTGATTTGAAATTGATTTAAGCTAATTAAAACATAATTATACAAATAATTATACAAATAATTAAAACTTAAAGATAAAATTATTCAAAATATGTACAAAATTAGTTTATAATATATAAACAATATTTTATATAAAGAACAATTTTTTTATGATTTTTTGATTGGTTAGAATAATTAAAAAGCAAATATATAAATATATACTAATTAATTATACAAAATATTGAAATTTTGAAGGAAAATAAAATATTTTTATTTCAGAAAATAATATATTATTTTAGAAGTCTAAAAATATTTTTTGTGTATTTTTTGGATTTTAAAACTATTTTTAATTAATTTTGCAAAGAAATTAAAATAAAAATAGAAAATAAAAGGATACTGATCAGGTGTGATTAATCTGAGAGTCCATGGTATAGGGCTGCTTGTCTGATGCGTTGGATTGATTTTTAGTGGAGATCAAGGGCTGAGATTTTGAGTCACATGGCACACGTGATTAGAGGTGTAGCATGAGATCATGCTGACTTTGAGAGTCCAGTGTGGGACCCACGTTCAGTTGACTGGCGAATAGAAAGATGAGGACAGGCCACGCGTGCAGTCAAAGGGTCCTCATCACTATTCATCATCTTCTTCAATTTACCTATGGAATTTGCTGTGGATTTTCCTACAACTTTACCTGCGGATTTTGCTTCAGATTTTCATGCTTTCAAAAACCTACAAAAATGGTCATTAACAAAAACAAGGGGCACCCAGGTCGACTTAAAATGACCTCCTGAACATGATGGTGGCATTAGTTTTGGCTAAAAACGCCTGCATCATGGGATTCGAAAGTTCACATATTTGGAACCTCAAGAATGGCACATGTGTATTCTCACGTTAAGACTTGCATGTAAGAGTTCAAATCTTCCCTAAACCATCTTAGCAACTTGTTAGAAGCGTTAGTTGGCATTAAAACATGCTTAGTTATGAGATTCGAAAGTTAGAAAAATACATGAATATGTAACTTTTTAAAGCATGAGTTTTATGTACATGTAACCATGAATTATGATCTTAACTTACTATATTAGATCCCAGGAGGTGATTGGAATGATTGGTTTGTATTGATATTGATTGGAATATTGAATTTGAAAATTACAAAGTGTATGGAAATTTTGAGAAATTTGATGAGTTTTCTTGCTATACTCTTGCTATATTTCGTGGGTGTATTTGTTGTTGATGTATTCCACTTCTTTTATAGGCCAAGGGCTGCTTGGAAGTGAAGCTAAGAGCATTGATTGCTTGGTTGAAAGTTTGATTTTTAAATATTAAAAATCCTTGAATATTTGACCAAGTCTTCTTCTCCTTTACTTCTCTTGCCTTGCTCTTCAATTCTCTGCAGAAAAATGAAGATTCCTTGATGAGTCATGCTTAAGATTTAAGCCATCCATTATCCTTCCATTTTTACTTTTAATTTAATCTTAAAATAAGATAAAATCAAGCAAAAAATGGATAAAAAAAGGTATGGGCTTATTCTTGGTCGTGGGAGGCCCATAATATTATGGAAATAATGTTTGAACCATGAAAACTTGGCCCCATTTGGAAAAAATACATTTTTGAGCAATGTTGGTTTCATGCATTTTCCAAAATTTAGCCAACTTCAACAAGATGTAAATCCTTCAATTTTTGTCATATGAAGGAGATCTTGCACTTTTTGGAAACCTCAAAGAGTCCTCTAACCAATGTCTTTGGTCTCATGTCAAAATGATTTTTGATGCTCCTTGTGTGTCCTTTTGAAAAAAGTGTCTTTTTGTTGAATTTGAAAATGACCTGTAATGTCTTTGATCATATTTTTCAAATGGTGAATCCAATGACCATGGGATCAATGGCATTTGAAAGATAATTGAATTTCCTTCAAAATGAGCTTTGGTTTGAATTTTTTGGATGAAGGATGAGAGAGTTATGATCAGTCAAAGTTGAGTTGACTTTTCAGGCAAAAACCCTAATTTTGAATCTTAGGGTTTTGTTGATTTTTGATCTTTCCTTGATGAATTATGATCATCCAATGATCAAATGATGAATCCTTTGACAAAATATGGACTTTGACAAAAAATTTCATTTTTGACTGTCTGTTGACTTTTTTGGTCAAACGGGTCGTCTGTTGACTGTTTTGGTCAAACGGGTCGTCTGTTGACTGTTTGAGCTGCTGACGGTGCGTCTGAGTGAATTGAAGTCTGAAAATTTGTGTGATGGTACTTTGAGATATATGGATGTGCATGAAATCCATTTGAGCTCTCAAAACTTGTTTCTCCTGTAAAAACAAGAAAACCCTAGTCAGGGACTGTTTATGTAGGAGACAGTTAAGCGTACCTGATTTTTGTGCAGTGTTGAGTCTCTGCTAATCGCGTGATATTCAGAAGACTTCTAGAACAAAAATCTTGGAATTTTGAATTGTGAAAGATTGATTTGATTGATGGTACAAAACACTGAGAATTGTACTGCCAGCAGTTTGGCTGTCGACTGACTGTTCAGGTATTGACGTAGCAGTTAGAGTGAAAAATCAACAGTCAAAGTTAATTTTCTTTTTTGTTGTTTTTGTTTTATGTGAAAAATGAAAGTTATTTACATGACATGTTAAAAACACAGACATAATAAATAACTAATATTTACGGTATGCGGGCAAAATTACCGATAATAACCCTGAAAATCATTTAATGCACAGAAATAGGAATATTTGACTGGCAGAAAACACATAAAATATTATCTGAGTAATTATGCAATATTATGACAAATAGTACAACATTTAATACTGACAGTACAAATATTACATACTATATTGAACAGTACGACGAATAAACGGTACATTTAAGAAATAAGAATCACGGCAGACTTCAGGAATGACGGTTAATGACCCATGCTATGAACAATAACATGTAGATGATTGGGAGTGCAACCATTGCAGGTCCACACTCTTCAGGACTGTGCAGGCAGAAGAAAGTCATGATCACCGTAGCAATGGTGATGACTGTAAGAGACAGTGTCTCTATCCACTTTGCCATTCTTGTTAGGGAAGAAGAGAAAATAGATATGAGGTAGGAATTTGAAAGATGAGTTAGAATTTGATGTGAGATTTTATGGAAGAAAGAGAGGTATTTATAGAATGGAAAGAAGGATAGAGACATTGGGGAATGATGTGATTCCGTACAAAAGGAAAATTTGAGTGGAAGTAAGATTTGAAAGAAAGTGTATGATAGTGTTGGGAAAAAGAGAGATGTAGAGAATAAAGTTAGGATTTTATTTTTGAAAAAGAGATTTGAAAAGATTTTTGAAAATAATAGAATATAGTACCAAAATTAGTGGGAAACAAAAGATAATAATAATCTACTTGTTACCAGTACAGTCTGAGTTTCCTGATTCTGCGCCTGCAAAAAGATTTAACTCTGTACCAATTGTGTCAGTACTATTTATCTGTAAATAAATAAATAGCATGTGTGAAGTAATAAACAGTATTTGGCGTTTGCGTAAGAATAAATTCAACTGCAGGCCAAATTACTGTATAAGAAAAATTCTAAAAACTAAGTGTTTCATATGTTAGGATATTTGTTGAAATAATCCATAATTATATGAGACTCTTAATTTTCAGATTGGAGTTTTCTTGAAAAAAGATGCGGGCAAATTTTGGGGTATAACAACTAGTATTGTGAAAATCAGTTTCTCCATTAAATAACAAGAAACGCAAACAAGAAATGCATAATGAAGGAGAAAGAAGAATTCAGAGAAAAAGAATGATAGCTTGTTATTGACTTACACGTGTGATAACCATGTCCATATATAGTATATGATTATCTCTTAACTACCAATCAAAAGCTTTTATTTACACAACTCTATTAAGACTATAAACTATATTATATTCTCAACAGCCCCTCTCAAGCTAAGCATGGTGAATGTTAATCATGCCAAGCTTGGAAATGAATTTATTGAAGATTGAAGTAGATAAATCTTTGGTGAGGAAATCAGCTAGTTGTTCATGAGTTGAAATTGGTAATAGCCGTAGTAAGCCTTGAAGGATAGAAAAACACTTATAAAGGGGGGGTTTGAATAAGTGTAGTCTTAAAAACGTGAACGATAAAAATAAATTGCACAGTTATTTTATCCTGGTTCATTGTTAACTAAACTACTCCAGTCCACCCCCACGGAGTGGTTTACCTCACTTGAGGATTTAATCCACTAATCGCACGGATTACAATGGTTTTCCACTTAGTCCGCAACTAAGTCTTCTAGAGTATTCTGATCACAACTTGATCACTCCAGGAACAACTGCTTAGATACCCTCTAAGACTTTCTAGAGTTTCCTGATCAACACGATCACTCTAGTTACAACTGCTCAGATAACCTCTAAGACTTCCTAGAGTATTCTGATCAACACGATCACTCTAGTTCCTTACAACTTAATGTAATCAATTAAGAGTATTACAAATGCTTCTGAAAAGCTATAATCACAACTGTGATATTTCTCTTAACATTTAAGCTTAATCTCACTAATATATTACAACAGCAATGTAGTGAGCTTTGATGAAGATGAAGTTTCTGAGCTTTGATTTGAACAGCGTTTCAGCAAGTCTTTCAGAATTGTTTCAGAGTTGGTAACCTTGCTTCTCATCAGAACTTCATACTTATAGGCGTTTGAGAAGATGACCGTTGGATGCATTTAATGCTTTGTGTGTTCCGTACAGCATTGCATTTAATGTTTCACGCTTTTGTCAACTACCTCGAGCCTTGTTCACGCTGTGTCTACTGACGTTGCCTTTAATAGCTTCCAACGTTCCTTTTGTCAGTCAGCATAGCCTGCCACTTGTACTTTCTTCTGATCTGATGTTTGAATATTATATTTGAATATCATCAGAGTCAAACAGCTTGGTGCATAGCATCTTCTTGTCTTCTGACCTTGAAGTGCTTCTGAGCGTGATACCATGAGAACTTCAGTGCTTCTGCTTCTGATCTCAAGTTCTTCTGATGCTTCCATAGACCCATGTTCTGATTCTGCCTCGACCATCTTCTGATGTCTTGCCAGACCATGTTCTCATGTTGCATGCTGAACCTTCTGAGACAAAGCTTCTGAGCGCTGATTTGTGCATACTCTTTATATATTTCCTGAAAGGGAAATTGCAATGTATTAGAGTACCACATTATCTCACACAAAATTCATATCCTTGTTATCATCAAAACTAAGAATATTGATCAGAACAAATCTTGTGAATATGTCTCCCCCTGAGATTAACAATCTCCCCCGAGATGAATAATCTCCCCCTGAAATAAATACTCGAAGAACTTTAATAATAAAAGACTTCCCTGATTATTTCGGTAGAGACGATCACATAAGCTTCTGTCTTTTGATAATTCATAGCTTCTGACTTCTGCTTCCATTGGACAGCTTCAGAACTTGAATTTCTTTAGATCCCAAGAACACTCACAGCTTCTGATTCCTGCTTCCATTTAGGACAGCTTCAGAACTTGAATTTCTTTGACCTTCAGAACATTCACAGCTTCTGATTCCTGCTTCCATTTAGGACAGCTTCAGAACTTGAATTTCTTTGATCTTCAGAACATTCACAGCTTCTGATTCCTGTGAATGTTACAGAACAAAACTAAACGACAAAAGTCAGCATGAATGAGTTAGAACATAAAATGTGTATCAGAACACAAAATATGTATTAGAGCCATATAGGCCATATAGAATATATCAGATCCAATAGACAATGTATCAGAGCAAATAGACAATGATTTGGATCATATTCTATTATCAAAATTTCTGATCATTCTTGCTTCTTGCTTCTGATTCTGAAGCTTCATAGCACTCAGCTTGCTTCAAGAATCCAGGAGCTTAATTCATTTTGTTGCTTCTTATGTTGATCTTGAATCTTTGATTCCTGCAACAACACAACTTAAAAACATAGAACTTTGCAAGTTCTGTTAGAAAATGTGGAGCCTTTTTACTCGGTGACTGATAATATTAATCAGATCATTTATCACATATTTCTCCCCCTTTTTGTCATAACATCAAAAAGCATAAAAGATTCAGATGAAAAACTAAAAAAGAAACACATGGAAGAAAAGGATAATTTTCATTTAAGCTCAACAATCCAGAAGTACAGAAGTACAAGGAGAGAAGGAAGGAACGATGCACAAAAACAAATGCAGCAAAAAGCAAAAAGCAAAGACAACTGAGACTCAATCTAAGATGGCCCTAGCCTTGACATGATCTTAGCCAGCATCTCTTGAATCATATTCTTGTGTCCATCTTGCCTTTCCATGAAAGCTCTAAACTCAGCATTGACTGAGCTTTGCTCATCCTGGTTCTTCTGAATAACTTCCAGTTTCCTTTCAAAACGGGAAAATTCATCAGAGGAAGCTTCACAGCTTCTAACCACAGGAATAGCATTGTGATCTGTAGCTTCCATAGATAGATCATTTGTAGGGATTTCCTCAACAGGAACTGATTCAGCAACATGATTTTCTACAACTGCTTCTTTCATAAAAGCATCTTCATATTCTGCAGCCGGGATCTCAGAATCTCCATTCTCAAGAGCTTGAAGAATGGCAGCTAGATTCTTGGGAGCAGAAGGACCTTCAACTTCTGGTGGGTCAACAACTTCTAGAATGACCAAGCTTGGGTCTTTCTCAGAAGGATTTTCCCTCAGAAAGTCAAAGAGGGTCTTGAAATCTCCAAGAAGAACAGGATAATCAGGAATCCAGATAACCATATCCCTGCATGGATTAGCTTCTAATGCAGCAGCCAGCCTTGCTTGCTCCAATTCATCGAAAAAGGGCTTCTCTTCCAAAAGATGTCTTCCTCTGAGACGAACAAACCAGAAGTCTTCATAGCTTCTCAAAATTCCACGAGGCCGTGGGGCAGCTTCTATACAGGCTTCCTGAAGTTCTAAAAACAGAGCATCTGATTCTCTGCGTAAGATCCTCCAGAAGTTCCGCATAGCAACATCATTCAAGCCTGAACTTTCAGCAATTCTGAGAGTATCAAGGATACTTCTGAGATTCCTCTTTACTTTTTCAAAAATTTCACCAATAGGGTAGATGGAGTGGGATTTTGAATGGGTTTTTGAAAAGGCAGGTTTAGGGATGAAGTACGGTTGAGGTTCTCTATTCAACCTATAAGAAGATTCTGCTTCAGTATCAGAGTCTAACACTACCACTTCAGCTTCAGGACGAGGCTTGGGAGTGTAGTTGCAGTCACGGAGCAGCTGTTCATGTGATGCAGAGGTTGGAAGAGTAGAGTCACCATGGTTATTTAGAGAGGTAGAAGGAAAAGGTTCATAGTTGGCATGGGGAGGAGGTTGAGAGATGGAGATATTTGTGTGAGGTGGAAAGAGAGTTTGAATTGGTGGTATATCCAGAACATGATCATCAGCAGCTTGGTCAGAAACAAGGTTAGTTGAGGGTGAAGGAGAAGGGATGGAGGCATCTGGAATTGGTGAAGGAGGAGGAGAATTGAGTTTGGTTGCAGGAGAAGATGGAGGTGTAAGAACACGGACAGTTATAGGTGATTCTGGTGTGGCTTTTTCTGGTTCAGGGATAGGGGCAACCGCTATTGGTGCAACTTCTGAAATACCAGCAGGAGTAGAATCAGGTTCAGAAATACATATACCTTTGGATGTTTTCCGAAGAGCTTGGATCACAGCCTCGGTCTTCTTCTGCTTCTTATTCTTCGGCTCTTCAACAATCTTTGTCTTGCCGCTAGAGATCTCTTTTCTTCTGTCACTCGCCAGAGCTTCCTGTTGGTTCACAGCCTTTTGAACAACATTCTCTTCATCGGAGCTTTGAAGAATCAACTTCCTTTTTCTTGTTTTCTTCTTCTCAACAACTTCAACAATCTCAGCATTATTATCTGACATCTTCTTCTTATTCACAGCTTCCTTCTTTTTCTTCTCAAAATCAGCAGAAACATCCTTAACAACTTTTGCAATGACTTCTTCTGGGACTGCTTCATTCTTAGTGGTAGCAGCAGCTTTCTTAACAACCTTTACCTGATTGAAAGAGGGGTGATCAAACTTTCTTTTGGTCCTCTCTTCTTTCTTGCGATTTACTTTAATAGGAGCACCTTTGTCTTGATATTTAAAACTTTTATTCTCTTTTTGTGACTCCAGATACTTAGTTCTGACTCCTGGTACCTCACTATTGAAGAAGGTTTCAAATTCAGCTAGAACAGGTTCTCTTCTGATTCTAGTTCCAGCAGGGGGTTGAGGAATCTTACTGATAGCCTTAATCACTTTCATCTTCTTTAAGGTGAAAGCATTTAGACAGGCCCCAGTTGTGACAGCAAGGTTCTTGATAGTGCCTTCAGTTTCCAGTTGCTCAACAATCTTGGAATGAACCAGAAGATTGATGATAATTCTGCCAAACGGAATGATTGTCCCACCTTTTTCTCTAAAGGCATTTCTGGAATCCTTCACAGCTTTCCACATATGGTTGAAGATAATGTAGATAGCATCAACCTTCTTTTTGGTGGCAATACAATACAGAATGTATTTTTGCTCGTTGTTAACGAAGTCAGAAGCATGTGTCCCTTTTCTGTGATAGAAACATCCAAGAAGAATCTTGATCCAGATTTTGTAGAGATCCTTCATGTCCTTGACATTCTTAGTCTCATTTATATCTAAGTAAAGAGTAGATAACACAGTCTTCCAATCAACTCTTTTATCGATTTCAAAAGCTCCTTCAGGGTTTCTCAGATCAAACATCATTCTCAGAATGTTCTCAGTTACTACCACAAACTTTCCATGGACGAAAGACAAGATAGATTTTGGGGCAACAACTGCATGTATCCAGAATTCCTTGACAAGATCTGGGTAGACTGGTCCACAGAACTCAGCAAACAACGAAGTCCATCCTTGAAAAATTATATCTTCTTTGAGATGAAATTCGTGTTCTTCAATGTTGTCAAAGTTAACCATAAGTTCACAAATGACTTCCAATTCATCCTTAGGAATGGAGCACGCAACAACTGGAGTGAGTTCCTAGTTTGCTTCATTTTGAATATGGAGAAGAGTAGATGAACCAACAATTTGAGATGACGAAGCAGCCATTGAAACAGAATGAGCAACTAAGAGGAACAAATTCTGGGTTTTCGGTTAGGGTTTTAGAAAGCGACTAAGAAGATTTCAAAAGAGAGTATGCAAGAAGAAAGAGAGACAGAGAGCGAAAAAGATATATGAGATGATTTGAAAAAAAATGTATAGAGACGGATTTGAAAAAGAAAAATAATAAAAAAAATAAACTGAACAGTTCCAGAATCAAAAGAAATCAATTTTATTAAATGATGAGTGACGTAAGGAGAGAGAACGTGGTAAATGAAATGATTTAGAACAGTTACCTAGGTCGGCGTCTTTTCAACTGCACGCTTTGTACTAATCGTACTTACACGTATTCACCATCAGATAATAGATGACAGCTGTAAAATATGAATAGACTTTACGCCTACTGATTCTGATCACTGCTTCTGATTGACATTCTTAAGAAATGATCTGGTTCTGATAGGATCATCTTACTTCCCAAGGATCACATCTTCTGAATGAGCTGAGGCAAGTCTAGATGATCTTCTGATAGTTGGTTCTTCAGAAATCCTAAGATTCTCTAAAGATGCAGCAACTTGATCTTCTGATCCATTGCTTCTGAGACTGCCAGCTTCTGCAGCTTTGCTTCTTGATTCTGCAGCTTCTGATAAGACAAACTATATCTGCAAAATTCTTAAGCTGCTTTGGTTCTTCAAAACCAAGTTTATCATCAAACCAGATATTGATTGATTCTTCTACAATCAATGTTTCAATATAGTTTATTCTGTAGCTTTTAGAGCATTCAGAATAACCAAGAACGAAACGCCATTGCTTTAGAAACAAACTAAACAGATGGTTCCAGAACTAATAAACTTGCTCTTCTGATCTCCTTCAAACTTAACTTCTCCAGCAGATTTAAGTACCAGGACTTGGAAAACAGTCCTTCTTCCCTTCAAGTGTTGAGAACATCTTGAGTCCAGGTGACATGTCATGTTGAATGTTGTCTTCTTTGTCACCAAGAGAATCTGCAATCAAAATAGTCTTTTCCTTTGGTACCCACATTTTCTTGGGTCCTTTCTTGTTAGTTCTCCTCAAGTTCTGATTGAACTTGAGTTTAGCAAAATATTTAACAGGAGGAACAATATGATACTTCTTATTCTGAGTTCCATGATAATTCTTAGGTTGTGTCACATGCTTCTTGGTGGGTGTTATGTGAAAACTTTGTGCATGTGATGTGTGCTTAATATCATGGGAGTGGCCAAATTTAAATTGGTTATACAGAGGCTTGTATGATATTTTCATATCATCCACAGATTCAAGCTTGTATGGGATTTCACCCTCATAACCAATGCCAACTCTCTTGTTCCCAGACACAGCATATATCATAGATGCTAGCTGACTTCTGCCAATACTTTTAGATAAGAACTTCCTGAAACTTAAATCATATTCTTTCAGAATGTGATTCAGACTGGGAGTGGATTTTTCTGAATCAGAAGGAGATCCAACATTATTGGATAATTTTAAAACTTTTTCTTTTAATTCAGAATTTTCCAACTCAAGCTTCTTAGTTTCAAATTCAAATTGCTTTTTCAGCTTTTTGTATTTGATACTAAGATGAGCTTTTAATTCAAGAAGCTCTATTAGACTGGAAACTAACTCTTCTCTAGATAGTTCAGAAAATACCTCTTCAGAATCTGATTCTGATGTAGATTCTGATCCATCATCTTCTGTCGCCATCAGCGCAAAGTTTGCCTGCTCTCCTTCAGAGTCTGATCCTGATTCTGATTCAGAATCATCCCATGTTCCCATAAGACCTTTCTTCTTATGAAACTTCTTCTTGGGATTCTCCTTCTGAAGTTTTGGACATTCATTCTTATAGTGTCCAGGCTCATTGCATTCATAGCACATGACCTTCTTCCTGTCAAATCTTCTGTCATCAGAAGATTCTCCATGTTCAAATCTCTTTGACCTTCTGAAGTCTCTGAACTTCCTTTGCTTGCTCTTCCAGAGTTGGTTTACCCTTCTGGAGATCATGGACAGTTCATCTTCTTCTTCAGATTCTGATTCTTCAGGATCTTCTTCTCTAGCCTGAAAAGCGTTAGTGCATTTTTTGATATTTGATTTTAATGCAATAGACTTACCTTTCTTTTGAGGCTCGTTTGCGTCCAGCTCAATTTCATGGCTTCTCAAGGCACTGATAAGCTCTTCCAAAGAAACTTCATTCAGATTATTCGCAATCTTGAATGCAGTCACCATTGGACCCCATCTTCTGGGTAAGCTTCTGATAATCTTCTTTACATGATCAGCCTTGGTGTAGCCTTTATCCAGAACTCTCAATCCAGCAGTAAGAGTTTGAAATCTTGAAAACATCTTTTCAATGTCTTCATCATCCTCCATCTTGAAGGCTTCATACTTCTGGATTAGAGCAAGAGCTTTAGTCTCTTTGACTTGAGCATTTCCTTCATGGGTCATTTTCAATGACTCATATATATCATAGGCAGTTTCCCTGTTAGATATCTTTTCATACTCAGCATGAGAGATAGCATTCAGCAAAACAGTCCTACATTTATGATGATTCTTGAAAAGCTTCTTTTGATCATCATCCATTTCTTGCCTTGTAAGCTTTACGCCACTAGCATTTACTGGATGTTTGTAACCATCCATCAGAAGATCCCATAGTTCACCATCTAGACCAAGAAAGTAACTTTCCAGTTTATCTTTCCAGTATTCAAAGTTTTCACCATCAAATACTGGTGGTCTAGTATAACCATTGTTACCGTTTCCGTTGTATTGCTCAGCAGAGCCAGATGTAGATGTGTGTTCATCACCAGCCATCTTTTACTGAAGCGTTTTTCTCTTCCTGAATCTTTTCTAAACACGGTTAAGTGCTTGCACCTTAGAACCGGCGCTCTGATACCAATTGAAGGATAGAAAAACACTTAGAAAGGGGGGGTTTGAATAAGTGTAGTCTTAAAAACGTGAACGATAAAAATAAATTGCACAGTTATTTTTATCCTGGTTCGTTGTTAACTAAACTACTCCAGTCCACCCCCACGGAGTGATTTACCTCACCTGAGGATTTAATCCACTAATCGCACGGATTACAATGGTTTTCCACTTAGTCCGCAACTAAGTCTTCTAGAGTATTCTGATCACAACTTGATCACTCCAGGAACAACTGCTTAGATACCCTCTAAGTCTTTCTAGAGTTTCCTGATCAACACGATCACTCTAGTTACAACTGCTTAGATAACCTCTAAGACTTCCTAGAGTATTCTGATCAACACGATCACTCTAGTTCCTTACAACTTAATGTAATCAATTAAGAGTATTACAAATGCTTCTGAAAAGCTATAATCACAACTGTGATATTTCTCTTAACATTTAAGCTTAATCTCACTAATATATTACAACAGCAATGTAGTGAGCTTTGATGAAGATGAAGTTTCTGAGCTTTGATTTGAACAGCGTTTCAGCAAGTCTTTCAGAATTATTTCAGAGTTGGTAACCTTGCTTCTCATCAGAACTTCATACTTATAGGCGTTTGAGAAGATGACCGTTGGATGCATTTAATGCTTTGCATGTTCCGTACAGCATTGCATTTAATGTTTCACGCTTTTGTCAACTACCTCGAGCCTTGTTCACGCTGTGTCTACTGACGTTGCCTTTAATAGCTTCCAACGTTCCTTTTGTCAGTCAGCGTAGCCTGCCACTTGTACTTTCTTCTGATCTGATGTTTGAATATTATATTTGAATATCATCAGAGTCAAACAGCTTGGTGCATAGCATCTTCTTGTCTTCTGACCTTGAAGTGCTTCTGAGCGTGATACCATGAGAACTTCAGTGCTTCTGCTTCTGATCTCAAGTTCTTCTGATGCTTCCATAGACCCATGTTCTGATTCTGCCTCGACCATCTTCTGATGTCTTGCCAGACCATGTTCTCATGTTGCATGCTGAACCTTCTGAGACAAAGCTTCTGAGCGCTGATTTGTGCATACTCTTTATATATTTCCTGAAAGGGAAATTGCAATGTATTAGAGTACCACATTATCTCACACAAAATTCATATCCTTGTTATCATCAAAACTAAGAATATTGATCAGAACAAATCTTGTTCTAACAAGCCTTGCTGCAATTTCTCACAAACTAAATGGCAGTCAATCTCAAGATGTTTTGTGCGCTCGTGGAAGACTGAATTGAGTGCAATGTGCATTGCACTTTGGCTGTCACAGTACAAGACAGGGAGTTTGGTACATGTAATGTGCAATTCCTTCATGAGAGCTATTAGCCAAAGAAGTTCACATGTAGCAAACGATAATGCCCGATACTCTGCCTCTGAAGATGACTTAGAAATAGTATTCTGCTTTTTCGCACGTCATGATATAAGAGAACTCCCAAGAAAGAAACAATATCCTGAAATGGATTTTCTTGAATCAATACATCCTGCCCAATCAGAATCAGAGAAGCCGAGCAGTTGCAAGTCAGCATCTCTTCGAAATAAAATTCCTCTACCAGGACTATTTTTCAGATATCTAATGACTCTGCAAGCAGCATGGTAATGTGCCATTGTTGGATTGTGAAGGAATTGACTAAGTTGTTGGGTGGCATACGTAATGTCTGGACGTGTTGTGTTGAGGTATAGTAATCGACCTATCAAGCGCCTATAAGTTCCAATGTCATCAAAAGCTTTTCCATTATCAGCATGTAATTTGATAGATGGATCAAGAGGTGTGGGAGCTGGTTTAGAGCCAAGCATACCAGATTCCTGTAAGAGGTCAAGGCAGGATTTTCGTTGAGATAAAGAGATACCTGTTTTTGAGTGAACAACTTCAAGACCAAGGAAGTACTTCAATGTTCCCAAGTTTTTGATACTGAATGTTTCATCAAGGATATGCTTGATGCGATCAAATTCAGACATAGAATTGCCGGCTAAGATTATGTCATCGACATAAACTAAAATGGTTGTGAAATGTATGTCCGTTTTCAAAGTAAACAGAGAATAATCATAAGCAGATTGAGTGTAACCTTGATGCAACAAAAGAGAAGTCAGTTTTTCATACCATTTGCGACTTGCTTGCTTCAGACCATATAAGCTCTTTTGAAGTTTACATACTTGATTAGGTTAGTGGCATGTAACACCTTCAGGGTTTGTCATGTACACAACTTCTTTCAATTCCTCGTGTAAGAATGCGTTGTTGACATCAAGTTGGTGTAAAAACCAATTATTGATAGCTGCAGTCGCAAGGAGGGTTCTAACAGTTGTGAGCTTCGCTACTGGTGAAAACTTGTCAAAAAAATCCAGTCCCTCGTTTTGATTGTAACCTTTGGCCACAAGCCGCGCTTTATACCTCTCTATCGTGCCATGTACTCCATGCTTCACTTTAAACACCCATTTGTTACCAATTCGCTTGACATGTGGTGGAAAATCAACTATGTTCCAAGTCTTATTCTTGTCTAATGCATCTAATTCAGACTTCATCGCTTGAATCCAGTGTTCAAATAAGCATGCTTCCTTGTAATTCTTTGGTTCATGAATGAGAGAGATATTTGATGCAAAGACACAATGGGATGCAAATAAAAAATGCAATGAATCATAATTTGAAATTGGATAAATAACTTTGGATGTACCTGATGATGACTTGGTTGCTGAAGCATCAGAATAATTGCACAAAAATCTGAGAGATAATGAGGTGTCTGTTTGGTTCTAATAGGTCTAGGCTGAGTGTTGCAATTCTCAGTGTCGTGTGTATCAAGTATATGTTGGGTGTCATGGTTCTCATCAGTTTTTTCTACAGTTTTAGGGTCAAAAGTAGAATGATGCAATGTGTCATTAGCTATGATATTTTGGTTATCATGTTCATCATCAGCTGGTTCAATGTTCTGTGATGGAACATGTATGACAGGGTCATGTTGAAAAGTAGAATCTTTATAAAGGTGGTAATCCCAGTTAATAGAATCAGAATTAGAATAAGGAAATATATGTTCATGGTGTATGACATTTCTAGAGACAAGAATGGAATGACTGTGAATATCATAGAGTACCACACCCTTCATACCATTCTTGTATCCCAAGAAAACACATTTTCGAGCTCTTGACTCAAGTTTAGTTCGATGCACATTTAGTGTGGATGCAAAAGCTAGAGATCCAAACACTTTAAGTTTATGCATATTAGGATGTTCATTATGCAATATGAAATGAGGAGAAAGATTATTTAAAACTTGAGTGGGGAGTTTATTGATGATGAATGTGGCATGTAAAATAGCATATGACCAAAATTGTTTGGGGAGTTTTGACTGAAAGAGGAGAGCTCTTCCAACATTTAACAAATGTTGGTGTTTTCTCTCCACTCTACCATTTTGGTGTGGTGATTCAACACAGCTGGTTTATGAATGATTCCCTTAGATGAATAAAATTCAGGGATGTGAAATTCAGCACCATTATCATTTTTAATGGTTTTGACAGAAATTTTTTGTTGATTTTCTATGAGATTAACAAAGTTTATGACATGCTGTCTAGCTTCAGATTTAGTTTTCATTAAAGTGATCCATGTGAATCTGTTACAATCATCGACAGCACTCAAAAAATAAGAGTGACCATGCAAGGATTGGACAGCTAGAGGTCCCTAAATATCAAAATGAATCAAATCATAAGGATGATCAGCACGACTATTGCTAACATTATAGGAAAGTTTTCTTTGTCTAGCATAGCTACAAACATCACAGACATCTTTATGGTTAACTGTGATAAAGGGAAATTGAGAATGTAAGTACATAAGTCTATTATTGGATAAGTGTCCTAATCTAAAGTGCCATAAAGCTTTTTCTGGTAAGGTTACTGTAGCTGCTATAGCAGATGTGAAATCAGGTGATTGTGTAAGAGGTGAAGCATTATCTCTTAGTGTTAAGTAGTACAATCCATTCTTTTGATCAGCAGAACCAGTCATCTTCAGAGTGACTTTGTCCTGTATAACACATTTTGAATTGATAAAGGTAACATTGCAATTAGAAGATTCACATAATTTGGAAACAGAAAAAAGGTTTAATGAGAATTCAGGAATCAAAAGGACATTATGCACAATGAACTCAGGAGAAAATGGATTGTACCAGAATAGCTAGCAGTAAGACATTATCCATTTGGCAGTCTAACATTGACTGGAATAATTTGCTTATAAGAATGAAATCATTTAATGGAACTACAGATATGATCAGAAGCTCCTGAATCAATGATCCAAGAACTATGGCTACTACTATGCCTGCAATGAGATGTGTTAAGTGTTGATAGATGACCAACTGCAACTTGATTGGAAGAAGCATGCCCTGAAGATTGACCAATGCTAGATTTCTGAATTAGTTCCATTAGAGTATTGAATTGGCCTCGAGTCATAGGTGAATTGTCACTTTTAGTGTCAACACCATTAGAAAGAGATCCATCATCATTTCCATCTGATGCAACATTATTAGCTGAATTTTGAAATTGCTTCTGCATATGTGGAGGAACACCATGTTTTTTAAAGCAATTTTCAACATTATGATTAGTTTTTCCACAGAAAGTACAAACATGAGCTCCATGCTTGAAAGTGTTGTTTCTTGCAACAAACTTCTTGGAATCAACAACATTAACTAGAGTATGGGACTCATCATTGGGAATGGTAAGCTGAAGTTGTCTTTCATGCTGAATGACCATGGAAAATATCTTATTCATGTTAGGCAAGGGATCCATTAACAAGATTTGGGATTTAACAACAGAAAATTGATCATTCAAACCGGTTAAGTATCTGATAACTTGCATCAGTTGATGATTGGATCTCGCACTACGCATAGCTTCACAAGAACATTTGATGTGACATGTGCAAGTAGGTAAAGGCAAATACAAATCTAACTCCTCCCAAAGGATTTTAAGTTCAGAAAAGAAATCAGTTACCGATTTTGTTTCTTGCTTGAGATTGTATATTTCTTGCTGTAACTCAGAAATGCATATGAGATCACCCTGAGAGAATCTTTCCTTCAAATCGTTCCATACGTCAAGCGCATTCTCCATGAAGACGATGGACTGAGAAATGGAATCTGAAACTGAATCCATGATCCAAGAATGGACTAACATGTTGCAACGATTCCAAGCACGCAAGGATGGATCGAAGGAATCGATCGGAGCAGGAAGAGATCCATCAATGAACTCAATCTTCATCTTTCCACCGAGCGCTCTCTTCATGCTTCGAGCCCATGAATGATAGTTGGAACCAGTAAGCTTGGGAAGAACTGTAACTGAACCAGGACCATCGCTGTGGTGAACAAAGTATGGGGAAGTTTGATCCAAAGCTGGATCAAGAGGTGTTCGTGGAGGAGCCATGGAAGCAAAAGAAATGAATGAACAAGCTAAAAATTCAATTGGAAGAGCATCGGAAGAAGGATCGAATTGGCGAATGATACCATATTGTGAAAATCAGTTTCTCCATTAAAGAACAAGAAACGCAAACAAGAAATGGAGAATGAAGGAGAAAGAAGATTTCAGAGAAAAAGAATGATAGCATGTTATTGACTTACACGTGTGATAACCATGTCCATATATAGTATATGATTATCTCTTAACTACCAATCAAAAGCTTTTATTTACACAACTCTATTAAGACTATAAACTATATTATATTCTCAATAATCTGACATATATTTAGTGTGATGCATTGCTGGTGGTGGTAACTAAGTTACAAGTGGTTTCTTAGTTTTTTTTTTGGTATTGTTTTTGTTGACTAGTATACTCCTAATTAAAAAAAAAAGAAAAAGAAAAGATTATGAAATAAAATTATTGAATATGTCAGTTACATACCAAATTGTTTTTCAGGAATTGAGAGTGGAGATTAAATAACTCAAGAAGTAAAAAATGAGTTAGACGACACACTTAAAAAGGTTTTATTTCCACCTTTCTTTTTATTCCATTTTTTTAAAAAAAAATTGTTGCATAACATCACCATTGATTATATTAATATTATGTAACTAATTAGTCTGGAGTGTTTTAATTTGTTTCCTGTTTGGAATTTTAGGTATGCATACAGTTGGAAGGGCATAGTATTAAGAGAAGATTACATATTATACAAAGCTTACTACTACTTGTGAATGATAGATTGATATATAATTTGTAAAGATACATTTTCTTAATTATGAAGTCTTATTATATAGGATATTATAAGTATTGATATGGACATGATAAAGTTCATTCATATGTATAAAACATCAAAAGTTTTAATATTAATACAAAACTAATTGAACGAGGGAAACATAATTTGTTACTAATTTGGGATAAAGTTATATTGTAATTTTGTGAGGTAAAAATTATTTCTGGTAATTTAGAGTGTTCTTACTACTATTTCATTTTTAGGAAACAATTTGTAAGTGTTGTCACATTCTATCACTTTTAGGGAATGCTTTTCAATCGTTGCAATTTCTAACATCTTAAAAACGTAGTTTAAGATGTCAAGGAAAATGTCCCCTTTTCCTATAGTTTAGGGGATGTTAAGTGTACCCAAAAATCGAAAATAAGTGTTGTCTTAAAACTTTGGCATCGCTCGCACTGAGGACGCTTGAAAAATGTCCTCTATTCCTTTAGGGGACGTTTTTTTTCTGTTTTGGCAACACTTTTCAGTTGTTGTGAAAGAGGAAAAATATTGTAGTGGGTTTTTGAACTAAACCAATAATAATCGATTTTATTTCGGTTTGGATTGTGGGTTTAATTAGATTTTTTTATCCGCTTACACCCCTAAGTATAGTGATTACCATGACATGAGTTGTGTTGTTGGTTGTGTAATAAACAAGGTAGATGAAATACCACTTCCAAACAAACGCCTTAATGTTCTAAACCACATTAAAAATATTCCAATCATCATTCTTGAAAATAATTCGGTTTCTAAAATTCCCCAAATTCCAATCATGTGTTTACTTGTTGGTATTAGTATCATTTGATTTTTTTTTTTTTTATATACACCCTCTTTATAAGAAAACAATTAAAATTCTAATTTTTGGTCAATATTATAAGTAAAAGTTAAGAGCTTAAAGATTAGTGCATCACAACCCTTAAAAATAAATATTTTATATGTTACTTAAAGGAGAAGTCAAACTTCTACAAAATATAAAAATATAACGGTTATGATTTCACGGACAATGTATAACTACTTTACACTGTCAATGTATTTCCATTAAATTCAAAAGTTAATTATTACTAAAAGATTTAATGATATAATTCCAAATATACTCCTTTATTTCATTTTCCAATTTTTTATTAAATTTAATAAAGATGATATTATAGTAATTTTAATCAACATTTTGTATAAAATCTAAAAAATCAACTACACTTGATTCAATATGCTAATAATCATGAAAATAATATTTAAATATCTTCAAAACTATAATACAAATAAAAATAAAATAATTATAATACATTGAATATACCTTTCACACTTCAATTTTATTATTATTGAGGTGAAATAGCTAGAGTTTTGTGAGACCGACGATTCTCTTAGAATATTAGTGAGATTGTTGATTCTTTATTTGCACTTTAATTTTGTTATATGTTCAATGGAATGCAAGAGGTCAACCAATCAAGCATAATAGCAAGAGTTTTGCTAGTTTTTTTTCTTGATAACCAAAGAAGGTATATTAAAAAAACACAAGGGGTGCTAACCCACGATTACAAAAGGAAGAAGCCTCGACCACTCCCGGAGCCAACAACAAACCGAAACCAAACACCCACCCAAGCTAACATCAAAAGCATAACATCGGGTACGTACACCACTCACCCCAACAAATGGCATCTCTAACATTATAAGAATTGAGATACCATTCCCACGAAACTAATTTCAACAAACCCACCATATCAAAATTACTCAACACAACTCTATTGAAAGTAACCGCATTTCTACAAATCCAAACTCCCCAACAAAAGGCCATGCCGAAAAGCCACCTAGTATGAATTTTAAACTTTATTCTACAAGTGGATTCCAAACAACAAAGACGATTAAATAGATTACCCGAGAAAGAAGAGACGGCAAGGCGAAGCCACTCACAAAGATTTTTCCACCAAAGGAGAGTAACCGGACACGAAGCAAAAAGATGTTCCGCATTATCCTCCTCCAAACCACAAAACAGACACAATAAAAGAACCGGTTCCACCAAAATCTTCCTCCTAGCCAAATTCAACTTTGTGGAAATTCTATTTAATAAGAGTCTCCATCCAAAAATTAAAACCTTACTCGGAATTTTGGTTTTCCAAAACCCCATCAAAACCTTCAAGAGATTATCATCAAGACTCGACCCACGGACCTTACCTTCCAAAATCATTTGATAAGCAGCCTTAACCGAAAATCCCGATGAATTCCTCCACCAAACGAAAGAATCGTCCTCATCCACCAAAGGCGTTTTCCCAACTAACACCGACAAAAGATTTTTGCTAGTTATATTGGTGTCATAGTTCGTCGGTTAGTTCCAATTAGTTTGGACAATTGGAGTGCGAAAAAAATAAAGAGGCTATAGAGGTTTATAAATAAAACATTTGGGATGAAATTGAAGTAACACACTAACTCAAGCTTGTTGTAAAATTTTAATTCTATAAATCTATTTGTTTGGATGTTTAAATACAGTGAACTGTGTTTTAATAAATTGAACTGTTTGTAGAAAGCTTTTGTAATTGGCGAAGAATATTGTGCATTTATATATAAAGAAGCTGAAAAGCTGCACAGGACATTCAAGACAAAAATAACAAAGTTTTATCTAAGAGATAGTTAGGGTGGTTTTGTTAAACATCGACCGACAAAATACTCTTACTGTATAAAACAAGGGGATTGGGATAAATTTGTAGCTTAGCGTATCATTAAGTTTCAGGTAATAATTTGTCATTCTTTATCTCTATCCACCATGCATACAAATTTTTATAGCAGTGTTAAGACTTTTCTATATGATATGAAATTGTCCTTGCTTGTATATCCATAATTTAATGCGCCACTGCCGATAATATAATTGATGGTGGGAAGGATACGGGTGATGATTATTAGTAGTGAATTGATTCTCGTAGAACTGAACCATGGTTTCTTGTATCTCCTGTTCACCATAGGTAATATCTTCATTAACTTTAGTAATAGAGCCAATTTTGTTCCGTCTTCATCTTGCATCCATGTAGTAAAAATAACTAGTATTCCTAACCCCATCTTTGAACCAATACATTTTGGCACGTTGTATCTTTTTTATGGATAAGTTAATCGAGGTCAACGAGGATTGGACTACCTAATGGTGGATTACATTTTTTGAGAGTTTTTTAAAGCCAACAATATATAGATACCTAATACCTTACTTGCATATTAAAAGTTTGAACTGGTTGTCACATTTTCAGTTAAAGTGTTCATTTCAATCCGATTGTTACCATTGATCTTGTTCACTTCAAGCATTGAATTTATATAAGGTGAATTCTTATCTATCCAACTCAAAAAGTTGGATAAAGTTACCTCCTGTGTAAAATATTTTGAAAACAACAATCAATTGTAATATTTAATAAATTATTAATTATGTTAAAATTAGGTGGCATCATATAATTGATTGAATGTACACTATCCAATTTTTTGTGATGGGTAGAGAAGTTGTCCCCTTTATATAATTTGAGACATTTGGACAAATTGGTGGGCCTCTCTTTGCAACATGGTTCGGGGAATTATGTTATATTATTTCATTCTTCCTGGTTCTTTTTTTACAACATATATGTCATAGTTTAATTTATTTTGTACATATATCTCTCAGCTAGTTTGCCATGCAACAAAATTTTTTTCTATTCAATCACACTCCACCTTTTTAACCGAGGATAATGTCATGTCCCAAATTTGTCCATCTTGATTCTAGGATCAAATTATTTTTAGACTTGGTCGATACATAAATTTTGGTTCATTGTTACTAATATTTTAATAATAAGTAATTTTGCTTATTTAAAAATACACAATAGTTTACTTTAAATTATTTGTATTTTTTAAATAAACAAATTTTGCTTGACACTTCAGAGATGTTTTATAGTACAATTTTATTTTAAATAAATTAAATAGCACAATTGACAAAGCAAATGTAAAGAGTTGTGAATGTAAGGTCTTGAGTTTAAATCTCACCTCTCTCATTTTTTGTTTGCATTATTTCCATTCAACTAAAAATTCACTAAAAATAGTTTTTTATTATTTAACTATTATTTTCTTATTCATTTATTTTATTTTTATTAATACTATTTTTATTAGTCACTATCATATTTTGTACCATTATTAGTATTAATAATTTTAAATTAGAATTATCTTTTGGGCTTAGTTTATTTTTATTAGTTATTACCATATTATTATAAAGTCATTGATCACTATCAACATAAATTAAAAAGAAGTTTAATTATTCACTTTTTTATCACCTTATTATTAATACCATTAATATTATTATATTATTTTATTTCTATTATTTTTGTTATTAATTTTTGGATTAAATACGTTTTTAGTCTCTATAAATATACGACTCTACATTTTTTGTGACTATAAAATTTTTCTTTTAAAATTTTTATGCATGTAATTTCAGTCTCTGTTATTTTTTAAAATTTTAAAAACTGTTTAATTACCCTTTAACTTTTAAATTTTTGAACTATTTTTTTTATATATGTTTAGAATACAATAAAATATTTATTTACCAAGTTTTAGAATTTTTTAAAACGAGAAAAATTAAATATGAATTTTTCAAATTTCAAAAAATAATGATAAAAGCAATGAAAATCTCAACTTAGAAATTAAATTTTGAGTTTCTTTTTTTTTCAAGAAATTTTTAAAACATTAAATGTCTGCAAAATAATCATTCTAAAATACACATTAATTTGATAGTAGTGACTGAAACTAGGTGCATAATAATTTTATAAGACCACTTATTGAAGAAAACTTTTATAGGAATAAAAATGCATGGTCGCATATTTATAGTAAGTAACATATTTAACCCTTAATTTTATCTGAGACAAGAAAATAAAAGAAGGACCACATCATATCCTTCCTCTTCTTCACTTATCACGGTATGAGTATAAATAAAAACTCTCCATTCCAAATTCAAAATTTCCAAAAACAATATCCTAAATCTCTACAAAAATCAATACCATCATTAACTTCAAGTCATTTTAAAAACCATACAAAATCAACATAAATGAATTTCCATCAAGATTCATGTTTTATATCTGACAGGATACTTAAAGATTAAGTCCAAGTTCACCCAAAAATCACAAAACCAACTTATCTCAAATCAGTCCCAAATTAGTACAAAATCCTAATCAATTAAACATTTCCCAAACAAATCAACCAAACATCAATTCTTGAACCAAATTTTTTAGTTATATAAAGTCAGCAAAGTTAAAGAGAAAGGGGAGAAAAACCAAAACACAAAACACCGTGCAACTTTTGTTACAGCATCACAACCGCGACACTGCGGCGCGCTCCTGCAGCCACCGTGCACGTCGTCCAACCACCAGACGACCACCCCATTAGAGCCGTTCGGTTTTCACAGTGAGTCTTCCATCAATTTATGTTTCTGTGTGTTTTGTTTCAATTTTTCTTTCTTTGTTTTGCTGTAAAATATGAAGAGAAGACGAGAAGGAGTTGCATGGTGAAAAGGGAAAAATGGATCTGGTACTAATTTATCTCTTTCTTAGTTACTCCCTCCGTTTTTTTATTATAAGTCGTTTTAGACTTTACACACAGATTAATAAAAATAATAATTATTGTATGAAAATGAGAAATTATGAATGTTTTTATAAAATTATGAATGTTTTTACAAAATTACGAATGTTTTACAAAATTACCCTTCATTAATGACATGTGGAAGATAAATTTATATAATTGAAATGAGTGATAATAATAAATATTTAAGGATATAATAGAAAAAATAACATTAATTATTCATTGGAATTGTAAAGCGATTTTTTTTTAATACAATTTTTTTTTCAAAACAACTTATAATAAAAAACGGAAGGAGTATAACTTTTTTTTAGGTCAATAATCTGGTACCCATCACTTTTTATGGGTACCGGTACCCATGTGACATGTAATGTTTTGATTGGTACACTTAATTAATATTAAATTATTTATAAGTAATTATTATATTAATAAATATTATACTATTAAATTTTGAAATTGTAATATTAACCCAAACAATTTCGGTTTCTCTTTTCTGTTCTCCTTCCTAATTTTTATTATTTTCCACCAGACTCTTCACAATCGCCGACTGACTTCCTTCTTCCTCTTTTTCTAAAATTCTCCACAATCGAACTTCATTGAACACCATAAGAGAATCTCTCGCAGTTATCGACGACACATCTCCGCAATCACACTTTATCGAACGCCAGAAAACAATCTCTCACAGTTACCGGCGACACATCCTTCTGCCACACCTCTTCTTTATTGAATCACCCTTCGTGGTTCACATGTCTGAGCATTTTTTCTGATGCCAGTAAGTATCCATCATTTTCTCTTCAATGTTTCTTCCATTAAACCCTAGAAAGTTGCAATTTTTTTGATAAATGAAACAAATTTATAACAGTGTTAATCCGTTTTGTGTTTGTTGGCGTTGATTAATTATAGGAATAGGAGTTAAGGAAGTTGTTAAAACCAAAAGAAGGACCAGCAGCATTGGACCATATTCCCAAACAAAGTCAATAACTTTCTCTTTGTATATGTGTTCTTCGCCTTGTTCCTAAGGTTGTAGCATAGTAATAACTTATGGTGGCCTCATATACTTCATGTGAATTTCAATCTTTTTATGAAGATGAAATTACTTTTATTGGTATCAAACTAATCATCACTTATTAAGATATTTTCCTTTAGAATTTATTTTTCTTTGAAACTAATTATTATTTTTTAAAAGCAAAAGAAATACTTTTTACCCGAAAAAAAAAAAAAAGCTTTTTATACAGTCAATGTTTTGTGTAGTTCTTTTAAAGTTGGTGTAGTATATATTTCAGGCATTATGAGAATCTGGAAAAAAATGTATACAGGATAACTTACCTAATAGGTTAGTGTTGAGACATGATTTCATATGTGGCTTGTTTATGTCATTCCATGATTTTTTTAGTTGGCGGTGAAGACAAATAAGTGCTAATAAATTAAGCATTGAGTAACAATATGGATGACCACAAGAAGCCATTCCAATCACCGAACAAGGATAGTTTCAAAATAGATGAGCTATTCCAATCACCGAACAAGGATTTTTTTTTTATGTTGGATTAAAAGATAGACCATGTTGCTGCCCAATATATTTGAAGAGTGTTATGTATTGTGGTGCTTGTTATGTCTTTTTGTAGAAACTAGTAACAAACCCGTGCGTACGCACGGGTTCTGGTATGATACGCGCATTTGCTTATATAATATATTTATTATAAATATAAATTTAAAAAAGAAAAAATTTAAATTAGTAATAAATTTTTTCGTATATAAAAATATTTAAATCAATAATAAATATTTTCCCATATATTATTTTTGAAAAAAAAATTGGATCATAAAATAAAAAAGAGTTTATTATTTTTTCATATATACAAATATTTTAATCAATATCATATCTTTACTTTACTTTTTTTTTAATATTACTTATAAAAATATTTTAATCAATAATAAATTTATTCCCGTAGATAAATTTTAATTTAAAGTTCTTTTTTTTAGATCTAGTCAAATCTATTTTAAAAAATAATCAAATATATTAAAATCAATTATACATCTTTAAAAATAAAAATTATTTAATATTGTATTAAATAAATCATTAAAAATTGACAACAATCTAATTGTACTAAAATTCATACACAACTATTGCCTTAACAAAACTCTGTTATATATTTTTTAACAAACAATAAACTCTATTTACATGCAACTAAGAGTTTACTATTTTATTTCATATATACAAGTATTTTTATAAAAAAACATTTTTTTCTATTTATAATTTTTTTGTTTTGACATTAATTATAAAATATTTAAAGCCATAATAAATTTGTTCTCGTAGATAACTATAAATAAGGTTATAAATTGAGAAATACCTCTAATGTCAATAAAACAAAAACTCATTGAAAACAGGAGTAAAAATATTCCAAATATTGGCCTTTTAGAAGGCTAAGAGGAAAACTGTGAACAAACTATAATGAAAAATGCCAGACAATTATGAGAATTGGAAGAGAAAAAGTGTAATAGTATTACAATCAAAAAAGAGAAAAGGGTTAAAAAAAACTAAATTCTAAGCCTCAAATTAATGAAAGGTATGATGACTATGTCAAGTCCTATGTCAAGAATAGATGAGTCAACTGCTTCTAAACTTCCCTTAAGACTGCTGCTGCTATAGTCTTTGGAAGCAGCAACCAAATTATTGGCAGTTGAATAGTCTTTGCTCCAACCATGAGCCCAAGCATTGTCCAGTGACGGAAATTGATTGTCAGGTGCTTCTCCTTTCTCTAGCTGAGGACTTTGGCCAAGGGAAAGTGCACCTAAATCACCAGAGATTGTGCTTTTAAAACTGTCCACTTCATGCGTACTGCAGATATCATGCTTCTCAGTATTTACACTTTCAGAAGTAGTAGAAGAACCATGATCAAATCCAGCAGCTGAGTCAACGCACTCTTCATTTAACCCTGCTTTTCCTTCAAGTGAAGAAGTACGGCGGAGATATTTTGATTCCCTTTTCAATTTCCCTCTTGAATTGGCCTAATTTCATGATATAAATAAAGGAGAATCAGTGATGAAAATGAAATTTAAAAAACAAATATGCATGATTCAAGCAAATAAGGCAGAAAAGGATAAAAGGAGAACATATAGTATATATAGAGTACACTTGTAATGAGAGAAAGTAAGATACCTTATTAATGTGATTATTGACATTCTTGT
This sequence comes from Vicia villosa, assembly GCF_029867415.1. NCBI lineage: Eukaryota > Viridiplantae > Streptophyta > Magnoliopsida > Fabales > Fabaceae > Vicia > Vicia villosa. The sequence continues at coordinate 68,136,715 of NC_081181.1, read as the reverse complement.
CAGGAGATGACTCTTTGCTATCAGTAGATCCATCATGAGTACCTTGGTCAGAGGTTGTCTATAGACCTTTATCTCTGAGCTCCCTCTGCTGTTCAAATTCTCTAACGGCAAAAATAACATTCAATAAGTAAACTGTGTCCAACTAAAGTGCATCCTTAAAAGTCATAATTCACAATATGGTACCTAAAACCTGTTTTAGAAGTGAGAAGCTGCACTATAACCTGGCTTCAAACAATGAGGAAAAAAACAGTAAATTGGATATCAATGATATCTTAAGTATAGCTAAAGAACTCTTAACAAATAAGCATGCTTGATATATTAATGCCAAGGAAATAGAAATGCATCAATTAAATGTACCGCAGCACATCCATGTAAGTGCATAAGGAATGAATTGATAAACAAAATAAAATTACTTATGAGAATATGAAGTTCAGAGATACTCACATGTAGTGTGACTCCAGGCTCACTTCCGTTAAGAGGCAAAGCGACAGCTGTAGGCTTCAGTGTATCAACAAAATCATCCAGATCTATGTTGGCCTCGCCAAGGATGCTAGATTGTGAAAAGCGTTGAAGTGGTTCCGGCAAAAATATAATTAGATAAGCTATAACCTCTCGCAAGACTAATAGCCACAAGAATATCTCCAATTTGAAAATGCGGATAATTCTTAGGTATTTCAAATAGTGGCAGGATGGCTAAAGGCCATATAATTAGGATCATGGGAAATTTAACAACAAAACAGAAACAAAAAAACAATTTGGAGATAGCAATTCAGATTAAATTATTTACACAGTTGTAGTCTACTTGTTATTTTGTCAAAAATCAAATCCAAAGCCAAAAAGTGACTTTCCTTCTTTATACCCCCATTTCTACATTTGAACGATCATGTTATGGAAATAATATCAGCCCCACTTCCAATCACCTGAATCATAAAATGCATACATGGTTACAAAACAATCAATTCTCCAGCTATCAAAAAAAATCCAATGGTATTCACAATAGAAATAATTAAAGTGGAATTTCAACTTAATCTCAGTATCACCATAGTCGACATTGCAAGCGGATCACCTCGAACCCTGATGGAAACAGAAAATTAGAACTCAAAAAATTCAATGAGTACAAAGCTATGATAAAAGCCTTAGTTCAAACAAATAGAATTGCAAATGAATATTATTAGTCCAGTTAGCAGCACATAGAGGGAACTTGTGTAGTAAAACTACCTTTCCACATGAATCTAAGTGTTACCTTTTGCAATTTTTGTAGAATGTAACTCACAGCTCTTAACTACCGTCTCAGTCTCATCGGAAAGAAGAAGACTTACAGTCGCATCAACTATATGTACAAACATTAACTCAAATACGAACATGATTTATCAAAACAAACATGAACATGAAGCATTGCAGACAAAAAATGATAAAACATGTCAGTTGAGTAAAAAGCTTATAAAAAGTGAATAAAGCTCAACACAGACGCCAATAAAAATGACAAGTTTTAACATCAACTATCTGTACAGTTTTTGTTTCTAAAAACGGTTTGTAATACTAAAACTCATGAAAAAATAGAAAATGAACATGATTTTTCATAATGAACATGTACATGAACATGAAGCTTTGCAAACCAGAACTGATAAAACATTTTCGAAGATAATAAAGATGAATTAAAACAGAAATACCAATACCAATTCACAATCAAGCCTCGGAAGAAAATCAACACAACAACAATGCTATAGTAAAAAATCAAAGAAAACAGAAGAGAAATAATCAAGAAACCGGCGAAGGGATTTCATCGAACACTTTGTAAGCAAGACTGAAAGTGAAATTTTATTCAAGATCTATGAGAACTATGAGAACTATTGAATAAAGACCGGATTTATACCTGGATCAACATGGCTTTCTTGTTTTTTCAAGTTAGTTTCCTGCACATACGGAAAATTGTTCAAATCAACAATACCACCAAATCTAATTTCAAACTCGTCGATTAAATTGGAAGTCAGAAATGGCCTTACTTGATCAGCGATAGCATACTGTGAATTCTCTACCTTTCATGTCAACCTTTTTTTCACTTGCAGTATATAAACTGACAGAATTTAGAGTGTACAAAAGGATCATCAAATGAAAGCTTTACCATGGTCATCAAATGCACCAATGCCGTAATATCATCCTGCCATCAAAGTATCATCCTTAGTGTATTGAATTAACACAACAATTCCGAAGTAGTAGAAAATTAGAGGCAAAAACTACCAAATATATACATGAATAAGAAGCATATCATTACCCATTTGAAAATCACCTTCCTATCTGGACATCACAATAAAATTTAGTAGTATTATCAAGTGCTGTAATAACCATGAAAGGAAATTGAATAGAATCATAATACCTTTAATTATACGATGATGAACCAAACAATCATTAGGAAGGTTGAACTGTGACAGAGTTATCATCTTCAATTGAATTCCCGTTGAAGTGATTGGATTTTGATTAAGCTGTTGATTTTCATCAACAATGAATGTCATTGGCGCTATCGTACACCAAATTGGATTTTGCAGAGAATTTGTATCAAACAACAGCAAGGGTGTAGTTGGTATTAACTCGATAGGTTATACCTATTTGCTGAACAACAATGTTGTTTCTGAGACAACAGAATAAAAACAAAATAATCAAAATCCTAAACTATAATCACAAAAATTAGAATACCTTCAGCTAAAACAAATAAAAGGGCGTCTCCAAAACATATAAAAATGAAAACTTTATCAATGAAATACCTCTAATACAGTGTCGATTTGATCTAAAATCAAAACTTTATCAACGAAATACCTCTAATGTCACTTCTGCTTCATGACTCAATTCGTTTAATGTTTTCAAAGAAAAATATAGAACTTTAAACCTGCAAAAATTGAATAAGGGATCTGAGAAAAATATTTTGTTCATAATCAGGTAACTATGGTGTTTGTTCATAACCCTAAAAGTTTAGATTTACGTAATCTATAACCAATACGAAAACCCTAAAATGTGAAACCAACACCCACAGATCTACATAAACAAAAAGCAAAAATTTCTTACCACATATCAATTTCTATAATAAGGGGTTACGTTGCAGTGGAAAAATGAAAGGTAGAAGTGGAGTTTCCAGAGGTTATTTCTTTCTTATATGTTGCTTAAAATCGAAACAACATTATGTAAACAGGTTCATCGCTTGATCTCATATGGTTATTATTTACTTTGACATTTGTGTGGCTTTTCCAAAAGCAGAAAGAGAAAAAGGTGAAGAGGAAGAAGAAAGAAGCTGAACAAAATATAAAGTAAAAGAGAAAGAAAAAAAGAGGAAGAAGAAGAAGCTTCGGGAGAGAGAAAAAAGAAAAATAATGTTGTGATGTTTGATAGAAGAGAGAGAATAGTACAGAAAGAATAGGAAGGTTTGAAAAAAAAGAATCACAATAGAACCCGATGACATCATCAAATGAATTACACCTACCAAACAAAGGCCTAATTGAATAAATATGTGGTTGAAATAGAACAAAGTGACATCACTGGTTGGAAAAAGTAATTTTTAGACACAAATTGCCCCTAAAATGTTGTGGTGGCAGCCAAAGAGAAAAGGGCAAAAAAAAATTTCCAGAACATCTTCCTTTCTTATATTATAGATTCTGCTATCTAGCAGCTACCCTGTTCTCTAATTGACTGGTAGCACCAAGTCAGGGATGTAAGTTTAAACAAAAGGTTGAAAGGAATCTAGAGATTTATCTCCAATAAAACATTGTAACAAATTAAATTTTTGTATTTGTGTTTTTTTCTCCTCTGTTTTTAGAAATGATTGATGTTATATATTTCAATTAAGAGTTGTAGTAAATTGGTGTTCAGAACTAAGTCAAAAGTATGAACAATATAACAGAATGAATGACATTATTTTTCTCTTAAAAGGGTCCAAACTGAATTGGCACGCATACCCTTAAGAAAACATGGGTACGAAAAAAGGATTTGAAAATTTTTTCCCCTGAAGCGTTTTGGGGCCGCAATAGCAACCGCTACATCCGTTATTGGCGGCTCGTGGGCCAAAAGCACTGCGTCCAACTCTGCCTCCGCTATGCTATGCTATTCCTTGTTGAATTTTAAAAATTATTAGTACTTTTGCAATTATACATCTAAACATTTGACTTTGTACAAGTGCTTATTAATGTAGTATCCGTATGGAAATTTGCTTATCACCATAAACTCTTATGACATATGCTCTTGTGTCATAAGCACTAACAGAAGCTGTTTATCCAACCGCTGATGACTAACAACCAATGACATGTTCAGTGATCTGATTTAACAGATATAACATTCATTGACCTCTGCACAAGCAACCCCTTGTGACTAACAACCAATGACCTGTTTAGTGATCTGATTTAACATATATAACATTCAAAATAAACTCGACTGTCCAGAGAAAATTTGCTGACACTGATAAGATTCTTAGTGATATGAGGAACAAGCAGAAGGTTGTGCAATATTAAGGAAAGGTGATAAGGATTAGAGACAAGAAAACTCATGGAACCTACAAAGTTACTAGAAAAACCTTAACCGTTTCCCATGAATACTTGATCAGTACCAAACAATGAGGATGCATCAGACAGATTTGAAATCTCAGGCATGACATAATGAGACGCCCCTGAATCCCGATACCACCACTGGTTATTGATGTTTGGCTTAGAACCTTTGTGAAAAGCTTGAGGTGAATGTTGTCTAAATGTCGTTGGTGTTGGAGCATAACCAAAAGAAGCTGGATAAGGGGACTGGGGAGCCATCATGAAAGGATTGAAGGGAGTTCGCGGTGAAGGATAGGAGGGAGAACCAGAGGAGGAGTATCTATGGTAGAATACTGAGGCCTCATGTCCAGGTTTGTGGCAGATTTGACAAGAAACTCTACCAAAACGATCGCCACCACGTCCAAAACGGTCATTGTATATATGGGGAATGACTCCCACTACGTCCATAACCTCTTCCTCGTCCGCGAAGGCCACAACCAATGCTCTGGCCTCCACAATTATTAATGTTTCCGAGACGAATTTGAGATCCTACATATCATATGCATTTGTTACCTCTGAAATGAGTTGAAGAACCAATTGTTCATTAGATACAATAGAACAAACATCATCATGTCGCTTGTTGGTTAGAGACGAGAGAGACTTGTATGAAAGAGTTTACTAATGACAAACCCCAGAATATCTCCTTTCTTAATTAAGTCTTCTATCTTTAGCAAAGTCATACCATCCGACACAAATATATTTCTCCAGCGTATTCCATTTCTCTTTTTTAAGTTTGCACCAGTACAGATTCCCTGTGTCTGAGTCAAGCAAGTCAATGTCCTCTTGGTTCTTCAATAAAACTTTTTTGGCTATCCTTCTTGAAAAATGCTGAAAACATGAACAGGATGGCATTACAGAACATTTTTCATGGTAACTAAGAAACGTTTCTCAATGAGCTGACATACACTCATCGGATTGCTCTTCATACCAGAAACATACCAAACAACCTTGATCAGAACAATTTTATTATTCTTCACTTTGACTTTGATATTTCTCATACCTTCAGCATTATAGTATTTATCTCCAGCACATCTGATTTTTATCCTCTTTCTAGGGTCAAAATCAATTAGCCATTGTTTGTTTCCACTTAGGTGATTTGAGCCATTGTTTGTCCATATACCACTAGTCGACCAAATATCCACCATCATATTAAGAAGCCATCAATAGCACAGGTTCAACATCATAATCTCTCTGGCTATGTTTACTTCTTCTAATTTTCTTTCTTTATTTTACCAATTGTCCTTAGCAAATTGACCAAACCTATTACAGTTGTAACGCTGAACCTTTTTCTTGCCAAGCTTCTCATTCCCTTATGATGTTTCTTCTCATTAGAGTTGGAGGCTTCTGACTTCGGAACATCACCACCATGTCTTTTCTTGGCTTCAGACCAATACTTTATGTGATGTTTCTTCTAAAGATTCTGGTTCCTACAAAGCTAAGTTAATAGCTAAAAATAGCCTTTTAAAAACAAAAAATTAAGACTTACATAACTATCTAGAAGTAGCTAGAATAATTGAAACAAAAATAATAAAATAATAAAATAAAACAAATAATAAAGAAATGAGTGAAAAACATTTATGGATAACGTGGTTTGCTAATTTTAGTTATTTTTTTATATTACTGAATTATTAAAAGAAAAATTATAAAATAATTAAATAAAATAAATAATAAATAAATAAGTAAAATGACAATAGTATTATTAAAATTTTGGTGTCAAAAATTGTTAAAAGATTTAAAAACTTTTATATATAGGATAAAAAATTAAAATAAATAAATGAATGTTAGTAGAAAATAAATGAATATGAGAAATTACTAAGTGATATCAAAATTTTATCAAAAATAAATTATTTAAAAAAGAAAAGAAAAGGAGTATTTGGTGAATTAACGTTTACATATTTCAAAATTTTAAATGAAAATAAATTAATAAAAAAATAATTAATGGAATAAAAGTTAGGTTTTTTTTATAGTTAGTGGAAGAAAATTGAAAAAAAATCCAAATAACCAGGTTTAAAAAAAATTTTACACCAAAAACCAGGTTTTAAGGAAAATTACCTGTATGACCAGGTTTTGCAGGTGGTCTCCACATAGGAGCCACCTGCGGTGGCGCAAACACACGATTCTCCTCTTCATATGCGCCACCTAGGGTGGCGCCAACTTGTATTTTCTTCTTTCAAGCCACCTGGGGTGGCGCATGCATGCAATTGGTTTTTTTTTGTTTTTTTCTTTCTGTTTTAACATGTTTATTTTATTTGGTTTTTGATTTTTATTAAATTGTTTTAACATAATTAAAATAAACTATTAAATAAATAATTAGACAGATAGTGTTTAATGATATAAATAGGGAAGAAACATTACAAATACGAGAAATATAGAAAAAACATTACAAATACGGAAAGTACGGGACAAACATTACAAATACGGAAAAAAAAAGAATATTTTTAAAACATGGATATTATGCTATTCATGACCCCTCGGACCGCGACCCCTCGGACCATGACCCCTCCGACCGCCAGTTCCGCAATCTGGAATTGTTCGAATCCGATTGGAAGGTTCTCGAAGACCCACTTCTCCACGACCCCACTATTCCTTGGTTGTTCTTGTTGTGTTTGGGTAGGTGGGCCTCAGATTAGCCCCTCCATGCCCTCGTTGGACATGTAGTCTTGTATCCTGCTGTCAAATAGTCAGGTCCCCATGCCCTCAAAGATTGGTCTTGGCGGTGGAGTTGCGTCATATGGTCGGTAAAACCCAGCGCTTGATTGGCTTTGGAAAAATGGCATTGTTTGTTGGGGTGTGGTGTAGCCATATTTTTGGTAGCCATATTGTTGGTGTTGTGATAGTTGGGGTGTGGAGTAGCCATGTTGTTGAGATCAAAGATGATGAAGACATGCAGAATATGTTCGCCAATCATGAGTATTCTGGTTAAGACTGCGTAGAACTGTATGTTACTCTACCAGAAGTTCAACCCATACAAATGGTTGAGTCACAAGTCATTGATGCACTGGAAGACGAGCAAGCATAGGTCGACATTGTAGATGAAGAAGAAGAAGCACCGGGAAATAGAAGTTGATAACTTGGTCAACGAGGAAAGTGAAGACGAACCGGAAGTTGTTGTACCACCAGATCAAGTGCATATGCCTCCAGCGCACATGAGGAACTTGAATTTTGATGGGGATGACGAACCATCGACTGATATTTTCTATGATCCATATACTCAAACAGATCAACGGTTAAAAGAAGGAGACAAATTTCGTTCAAAGGAGGCATGTATCATGGTCATAAAAATATTTCATATGGCAAACAATGTTGATTTTAAAGTTGATTGCGCCAACGTTGAGAGGTACAAAATTAAGTGTAGAAACACTGATTGTGGATTCAGGTTGCATGCATCATACAGGAAGAGAAGTGATTCATGGGTGATAGGATATATTTCCCAAGATCACACGTGTGTTAACACAAATGTTTCACAAGATCACCGTAAGCTAAGTTATGACATTATATGTCAAGAAATCTTGCCTCTAGTTGACAAAGATCCATCGTTAAAGGTGAAAACGATAATCTCTCATATCGTTGCAACTTACAATTACACTCCGTCTTATAGAAAGGCGTGGCTGGCGAAGACCAAAGCGATCGAAATTGTGTATGGAAATTGGGAGGATTCGTACAAACGACTCCCACGTTTCTTATATGCGCTTCAAATTTATGCTCTTGGAACCGTTACTATTTTCGAGACCCTTCTGGCGCAATCTCCAAAAGGAACGTGCCTTCAAGGAAATGTGATATTCCACAGGCTTTTCTGGGCTTTCCGCCCATGTGTTCAAGGATTTGCATATTGCAAACCAATTCTTCAAATAGATGGAACTTGGTTGTACGGAAAATATAAAGGCACCTTGTTGATGGTTGTGGCAAAAGACGGAAATAGTAACATTTTTCTTGTTGCGTTCGCTCTTGTGGAAGGAGAAACTGCTGGAGGTTGGGGTTTCTTTCTCAGAAATCTTCGGACACACGTTGCCCCCCAACCTGGACTTTGTTTGATTTCAGACAGACATGCTTCCATTGAGAGTGCGTACAACAATCCAGCAAACGGGTGGAAAAACCCAACTTCAACGCATGTTTACTGTATTCGACACATTGCACAAAATTTCATGCGAGAGATAAAGGACAGGGCTCTTCGAAAGACTCTTGTCAATGCCGGATATGCATTGACTCAACCGACGTTCCAATATTATCGACATGAAATTGTAGCGGCAAATCCAGATGCAGGCAGATGGGTAGACAATCTTGCTAGAGAGAAATGGACCAGATCATACGACAACGGGAAGCGATGTGGGCACATGACTACGAATTTTGTGGAGTCTATGAACTGAGTGTTTAAGGGCATTAGACACCTTCCGATTACTGCCTTGGTGGAAGCAACATACTATAGGATGGCTTCTCTTTTCGCAAGAAGAGGTGAGCGTTGGAGTGCAGTTCTAGAATCCAGACAAGTATTCAGCGAAACATGCGTCAAATTCATGAAAGAGCAATCTGCCAAAGCCAACAGCCACATTGTGACATCTTTCGATCGATTCAACCGGACCTTCAGTGGTAAAGCTACGATTGACCATAACAAGGGCCTTCCGAGACAACAATACAGGGTTCTTATAGACGAAGGGTGGTGCGATTGCAGAAAGTTTCAAGCCTTTCGCATGCCATGCTCTCATGTAATTGCAGCATGTTCGTAAGCGCATCAAGCTCCGTTAGCACTTTTATCTCCCATTTACAAGGCGGATACCTTGCTCGGAGTGTACAATAATGCATTTCAAGTGATGGCAAAGGAGGATTATTGGCCTGCGTATGAAGGGGATGTGGTTTGGCATAATGACAACATGCGGAGAAAGAAAAGAGGTCGACCAAACAGCACCCGAATCAGAACCGAGATGGATCATGAGAAAATGATACGAAAGTGTGGCATATGTCGTGAAGTCGGGCACAATAAAAATACCTGTCCTAACCGTGGATCAAACTCCACCAACAATTAGTTGTATGTCATTTGTATTTGTACTTCTTAAGTATTTGTATTTGTATTTGTATTTCTATTTGTATTTGTACCGCTTATGTATTTGTATTATCTCTTATTAAATCAACTAGTTATTTATTTGTCTTGTAGTGAAACTGTCTTCATGACCCATACTTTCAGTCAGTATTTTGGACAGTCAAATACACATGCTTTCGTCTAGTCCCATCAAGCCATGCATTGATCAGTGTGCCTTCATTTATCATACAAGTTAGGCGTGCTTGTAAACAGTGCGCAACAGTACTCCTTTTCTACCCACTACTATTATAAATTAGGGGTTCCTAGGGTTGAGTTTACACACAGAAACACAAACTCCAAACACCAAACAATTACACAAACACAACAATGTCTCGCATTCGGCCAGATGGATGTCACCGGACAACAGAGCCGCCGCCCCGGAGATCAACATGGCGTATCGAACCTGAACCGAAGTATCGAAGAAGGAACAGACATGTCATATTCTCTCTCGTCAAACCTCCCATGCCGGTGATGTTTTGGAATATCACTTCCGTCGAGCAACTCAAGAGGACTCTCATGAAATTTTTAGAGGGGGAGTACGAATCTGGCGAACAGATAAGAAGCATCAAGAGGCTTAAAACAAGGGCCGATGTTGTGACTGGAGCAACGATAAATTTTTGGGATAACGTGGAATACGACATTGATTGCATTCAAATGATGCATGGACCCAATGAGATTGTTTTAACCGTAGTAATTTCTTAGATGTTTTAGTTTTTTTTTTTTGGTTATTTTCAATATACCTTTTAATTAATGAATGAATTAATGTTTTCCATTAACGCTTGTGTTAGCTGATTCACTGATCTTATCTGCGCTAATTTAATATATATATTTTTTAAATATGTTAAAATAAAAACAATTTAAAAAAATCAAAAAAAAAATATAATTAATATGTAGAAACAAATTAAAAAAAAAAAACCAATTGCATGCATGCGCCACTCCAGGTGGCTTGAAAGAAGAAACTACAAGTTGGAGCCACCACAGGTGGCGCATATGTGTTGTCATTTGTGAGTTTGCGCCACCGCAGGTGGCTCCTATGTTGAGACCACCTGCAAAACCTGGTCATACAGGTAATTTTCCTGAAAACCTGGTTTTTAGTGTAATTTTTTTTTAAACCTGGTTATTTGGATTTTTTTTTCAGAAAAATTACTCTTTTACAAAATTATTTAAAAATAATAAATAAATAAAGATAAAAAAAATTTTGCAAAATAATTTTAAAAATGACAAAATTATCCCAAATTTTGACTCAAAAACTTAACAACTTTTATGTATAAAATTAAGGTAGTAGTTCAATAAAATCTCATTTAATTCTTATTGATTGAAAATAATTATTCAATTTATTTTATCATTTATTTGGTCCATTTAAAGTCATGGATGCAAGATAATATAACTTAATCTAGAAGTTATGGAATGCAAATAAACTAGTAAATAAAAAATATATCATTAAGAATTACAATGGCAAAAAACTCGAAGCCTGTCTTTGAGGTTTCACATGCAATGATATATCTAGACATCACGAGGTGAGAGCATTAACTAAGCATATCAAACTGGAAAAAAATAAGTAAGGAGCAATCATACACAAAAGTCTATTAGTATACATAGTGACACAGGTGTATCAACAACGAAGTATAATAAACAACCCTCAAAATAAAAAATTTGGAAAAACTAAAATTGTATTAAAAATGAACAGCACAAGAAGTGATGCTGTAATATAAGGATAAAGCACACCAGGCCACACTACTGCTAAAACACTGCTAAAACGCCAGTATCAGTCTAAAAACCATCTGCCTGCACCAGCATCCACAAGTATATCAGGACTAAATCATCCTAAAACTACAAAACAAATGATGCTACGCAGTTGAAATTATGGAGCTGCAACCAAGAAAAAGACCGGCAAAATGGAACACCGGCGGAGCTAAGATCCAACGCAACATCGAACTGAAGGGAACAATACTGCAAAGACCACCAAGCAAACGCATCAAACTAATTCAACCAATAGATTTGAGCCTAAAAATTTCACTTGCGATATAACTGTCACCCTGCACGAGCGTGCAAAACCCACACCAGCAGCCGCATCAACATAGGACTTCAGAAACTATACTCCTTTTCAATAACACTAAACTCTGATTCTCACACCAAAAACCAAATATCATAAACTCTTGACACCTAATTCATGCAGGATCAAATTCTCACACCATAAACCAAATATCAAAACTCTTAAGGAAACCGACACTGCCTCTGCACTTCCAAACAATTGAAGGCCTGATGAATCATAAATCGCCATAACCCTACCAACAAACAGAACTATCTAAGGTAGCACAGTTGACAGCTCATGAAGTTGTTTTGGATTGATAGTTGATTAGATCAACTCCACTACAAATATTTGAAATACCAACTCTGCATAAACTACAGCAAGAAATTGCAACTCCAATTTACAGCACCCGCTCTGCAGAACCTCCAATGCTGCCGAAATCTGATCAAGATCTACAAAAGTTTAATTCAATTTCAAGGTTGCTTGTTTGCAGGTCCTTCATATTCTCATGCATAAAGAGTGTACTTTATGAAGCATAGTAGAGAAGTACAATATTTTATGCTATCTGACCAAAAGATTGCAGTCTTTCCCGTTCTAGTAGTAGCTCTTATGCCAACTCATATCCATCCTGCATTGTCAATTACATCGCCGTTCAACTATCCTTATACCCGATTTTCTAGATACTCATACATCTGAAAGTTGCATAATGTTACTTTGACCCAACCGACCACGAATTCAATCTACTTTGGTTCTAAAATTGTTTGTACACTATGATTTGACTCACTAACCAAAAATAACGGTTCAATTATTTTAACTTCAGTACAGTTTGGTTCGACGGTATAGTTCAGTTCATAGTTTTTTTTTAACAGCCTTAATAACATGTGTTGAAAAAATTAAAAGTGGATGAAATAGTTTCGATGAAAGTTCAAAATTACCTTGTAGAAGTTATAAGCTGAGTTGACTAAGAAATCAGAGAAAGTAGGAAAATCATATTCCACTTGTCTCATATGAGACAAATAGTATGTGTTAGAAATATCATTGCTTCCTAATACCACAAAAAAGAGACTATTGGCTAAGATGAAATTTGTTCTATCTTCACCAACAAGTCTTTTAAGTCTCACAATGTAACCTTTGGACAAGTCTAGTTGTCCAGACATAGATATAGCTACCTGCTTAAACAGAGTAAGGAATAATAATTCATAAATGAAAATACCAATTTTTTTTAGTAATATTTTTGGGGCTGATGAAAAAAAATGTTTACCTCTAATTTTGATGTCAAAGGATCATATCCTGCACCACCAGATGCAAAGTTCACACCTGTGAGCAATTCACTAGGCTGCAGATTTGGATCCAAATATTCTGGTAGATACTCTTTTATTCCTAATTCTGAAACTGATAGTACAATTTAAAATTTAAAACAAAAAACAACTATATTAAAATTCACGTCTTAGATTAAATTATTTAGTATTTCTTTTGTTTACTTTGGGTTTATCATAAGATATAAGCACTAGTAGCACTGCTTAAAATAGCTTCTTATGACATGTTAATAAACTATTTTCAGCTTATTTTCACAAACTATGGTCAAAGTCGTATTAAACTTTTATCTATAATTTAACCCAGACAAATTAATTAGATGCACTATTTAACTACAATTTAACAATAATAAATATTTTATGAGATTCTATTTAATTAGGACATTCTATTTGGCTACGATTTGTCACAAATTTTATAATTTGACCTTTTTTTTATAGAAATAATTTATAATAAGACATAGACATGTGTTATAAGTGACCGAATCACTCAATACAATATTAAGATTTTAGCTCTTGTCATTTCGATTCGTAATTAAAAGAAAATGAGAGTAATATAAAACTTATGTTACCTAAAAAATCAGACGGAACTTTTCCGTTGCTAAATCTTCCATATGGAATTCCTCCTTTAAAATCTCTTCCATAAGGAGGGTAATTGCACCGAGACGGTGTTGACATATTGTTGTTATTTTCAGTATCCATGATTGAATCTCCAAACACAAACACCGCTGTAATCGAAACATTTGGCAGCAGTTTCAAAACAGCTTTTGTTTTGCAAAAAATAACTAAAAATATTGTCAAACGGAGAAATGTAGTGGAAAATAGATAAGAATGTGTTTGGAACTTCATAATGTATAGAAATGGTACACTACTAATACAACTGTATATAGTTTTTGTTTAGAAAGTTTTCTCCTTCTGCTTCAATATCAATATGAATGTAGATCAATAATAATAGTAGTAATGACAAAAATTGAAGGGTATTTATTTGTGCTGTGATGAGAGATTGTTATGCAATGAAGGTAAAGTTTTGTCAGTAGTTTACTAGATTCAGTATATGAATAGATTGAATTGCATATGTGTGCATTAAATAAGTTGTGCGACTATGCCTAAAGACTTGTGACCCAATTGGGTTGGTATAAGGACCCACGCTAGACATTGTGAATTAGTTTTGTAACTTCCAATGATTAATTGCCACAAATTTTTACCAGGAACTCCTTGGTTCAATTATGCATGGAACTGCATTCAGTTTGACTGGTAGGAGACTCTCTGAAACTAAAAATTGGTAAAATGGATGCAAAAAGAACTTACAGGGTAGACTTAGAATCTGATTTCGCGGTTCCGGCGACGGAGCTATTTGCGATTCGATACGGCGTGGTGTTCATGGCGTTGAATCGGGGGAGATGGCCGCGTATTAGGCTGCTTGCGTCGGAATCGGAAGCGATTGCGGTGGCTGCAGGGTGGAGTCGGAGCTTCGTCGGAATGGATGGAGGTCGCGTCGGACTCCCGGTCGGAAACGCTGGCTGGTGGCGGGGAGCAGTCCAATCATGGGTGTTTAGGTTATCTCTATTTGATTTTTCTGAAATGCAAAATTGATTCGATGGAAATGAGAATAGAGTAAACCATAGGTTATCTCTGCAATTATATAAATTTTTATTTAATTTGTTTAAAAAAATCATGAAATATCAATTAAATAAGACAAATGGCCATTTTTTATTCATCTCAATTGGGTATCAGTATCCATTTAAAACAAGAGTAATTTTTGCATGGACACGGACCTAAATCCATATATTTAGGAACAACCAATAAGAAGAGAGAGAATTTAAATTTATTTAAAATTTAATTTTGTTTTTAATTGCCAACATGGATGGTGGTTGTGATAATGGAGGAGAGAGATAATTTTAGTTTTATTATTTAATTAATAAAATATGTGATTCGTTGTGTGTAAATTCAGGTGGTGTAGTTGTCTCCGTCTAAGTATTTTCCTAAAACAACAGGGTACCTAAGAATTTGCCGAGTTGTTTTTAGTTTCTTCACCGCCACGTGTCATTAAATAAGTGGGCAGTGAACTACAATTGAAACAAGGGCAGCACCCATTATCTCTCAGCAGGTGAGTTTCTTACTTTATTATGCTAATAATGTTGATAATTTAAAGTGATTTGGCACGTATAGCTCACCCATTTATTTTGATTTACTGTGTTAAGTTATTTGTGATTTATAAATGGTCATCGAAGCATATAGGTACCGTCCAAGCTTCCTGCAGGTTTTGTTGTAAATTTAACTTTGACTTTTTTATTCTAGTATTAGGTCTTATTAATTTTGACATAAACTTGTTTAACATTTGTAAATAATTAGGGATAAGATTTTTAACTTTTTTATTTTTACAATTAAACTTAATTAGAAAAATCATAAAAGATGGGATTAAGGTTTAATTAAATAAATTAACTTTGTTTCAACTAAATTAATTAATCGAATAGGACTTTTCGTTAATTTTAATTTAAGATTCATTACAAATACAAAAAAAAAAAAAATTTAGTAATTAGCTATTTATTTTCTTACTAAAAAATACTAAAAAAAATATTTGTTTCTTTTCTAAATTTAATTAGTCATTTAACACTTTTTTAATTTAATAAATTAGGAATTTAAGATTAGACAATAAGTTTAGTTGATTAGGTTTTTTTTTTTTTTTTTGACAAAGCAAACTTAACTTTCATTAATCAAATAAGAAGAGATACAAAGAGGAATTACATCAAGCAACATGCGTCGAGTCCAGGAATTGGCCGCCTTAGCTAAGGTGTGGACAACCAAATTCGCTTGACGCTTTACAAACTTAACCTCAAAGTTGGGAAAATCTAACAGTAACAACTTAATAGAGTTAATAATAACATTAAACTCGGAATTACCACAAGAATTTGACTTAAGACCATGAACAAGCAATTGAGAATCACTCTAAAAAATAACATGAGAATAATGCAAGTTCATAACTCCTCGAATAGCTTCCTTGAGGGCCAAGGCCTCCGCTTCAAGGATAGAAAACGTTCCATCGTCCCAAGCCGTACCGGCAACTACAAAGTCCCTGTGATCATCACGAAGACACCAACCACGGTTCGTTGTCCCTAAAATCCGATTAAAACCCGCATCCACATTACACTTAAAGGTTCCACTAGGTGGTAGGCTCCAATGTAACAAGTTCTCAGGAGTAACGGCAGTCTGACAAACTTGTTGGGCTGAAAACCATTCTTGCCATTTATGAAAGGCGAGCCAACCAAGCTTAGAAGCATATTCCTTCTCCTTGTTCCATAACCAATCATTCCTATTCTTCCACAATCCCTCTATCATAACCGCAACTCTACCTGCAGTATTTTTGTCTTCCTTGCAGCAAATATCAAAGATTATAGATTTAGCATCCTTAAAAGAGTGGAGACAGAGAGATATAACATTAAACAAACCTGCTGCCCGCCAAGAGGAAATCACATTCGGGCACCCAAAAAAAAACATGCCAATCTGCATATAGAGGATCTTGTGTGAAATTTGTCTCTTGTTCTTGCGAATTATTGCAGTAGTTTGGGTAAACATATGACTGATGCATTATTGAATAAGAGGGTATGGGTTAGATGTGTGTGGTGAAGACCCATGATTTAAATATAAATTTGATGATGATGATGTAACATGAGTTTTGGAATAACAAGGTGTGAAAATTTCTCATGGGAAAGATGGAAATGAGGGATTTATAGGATGTGTAAGAGAGGGGTTTGTGGAATATGTTGGAGGAATGCTCCATTGATGAAATGGGGGTGTGAAGGTGAAATATTCCATAGGAGAGATTGAGTGCAAGAATGAATGCACCAATTGTTAGGAAGCTAGGTTAATAACCCGAACAAAACTATAGAAAACTGTAAAATAAAACAGACAATAAAAACTAACTAGGAAAATTAAACTTCATTTCATTTCTTTGATACTCTAAAATGTGTCAAAGATACTACATATATAATGTTCCTAATGGATAATTAACTAAAAGCCCAAAAGTTATTAAAAGCTAAAAGCTATTAAAAGCCCAAAATATCTTAAGAACATTCTAGAAAATATAATAACATATAATACATCAAAATACTAATACAACTAATAATGAATTACTCTATTAAGTTCCCTATCAGAATAAAACTAAAATGGCAGAGAATAATAATCTGCACTCCGACTATCACCTCTCATGGAGGTGAACCTATCCCACCACTGCATATCTCGGTCTCTATGAACCCGACTATCATTCCTCCTAAGCAAAACTGAGTCCAAAAAGACCGCGAATAAACCAGCAACAAACGCTCCAGATGAAAATGGAATGCTGACCACATCATTAAACTGCAGAAAAAGAATACTTCAAATTTTGAGAAATCCTTTTTAAAAACAATGCATATTCAATCATTTATTTTATCTACCATTTGGTTGAGCTTTTACTTAAACGATAAGGCTAATTAATTCAATTTACACATGTTTTTAAAATGTTGTATTAAATGATAAGTAATATATAAAGAAAAAATGCATACATACCCATCTCACTCTGGTATGTGACACCCCATGTTTTCCCTTAATTAATTTAAATTGAAATTAAATTATTTATTGGATTTATTTGGCATTTTATTGGATTTATTAGAGAATTATGGAAAATAAGGCTAATGGGCCAGTGTCGCTTTTAGTAGAAGGGGGGTGTCAGTTGTGAAGCCCATTGTTAATAATAAACTTATTTTCATAAAATAGAGAAAGAGAGGATTTGTGAAAATAGAACCAAAAAGGAGAAGAGAAGATTGAACGTGAAATTGGGAGAAGGGCAAGTGCGAAGAGCAAGAGCATCAAAGAATTCGACATCGAGGTAAGGGAGGATTCTTCTCATTAACCTCTATTATGGGTATTATGAATGATTCAATTGAATTCGTATGTTAGGATTCCGAATTGGATTGTATGTCGGTGTTTGGGGTTTTGGGGTTTGTAGAACTTTAGGTTCAATTATGATGTATGATGCAATTGAGTTGTTGTGAATGATGTTTGATGTTGATTACTGATGTTAATACCTGTTAGAAGCATGTATAAATGTGCATTTTCGTGTTGTGATGAGATTTTGGACGTGTTGAGATGATTGGGTTCGCACTTGGGATGAAAACATTGCTGCAGAAAAGTGATTTTTCTGCTATATCAGTAATGTAACCGGTTACATGAGGGAAGTAACCGATTACATGGTCTGAAACAGGCGAAGAACTGCATTTCGCGATGATGTAACCGGTTACATCATTTAGGTAACCGGTTACCACTGGGCGAAATTGAAAAATAAAAGTTACTGTCAGTGATGTAACCGGTTACATCATTCAGGTAACCGGTTACCACTGAAGCTTTTTGGAAAAATACTTATTTTAAATATCCGTAACTTTTAAACCGTTAATCCTTTTTGTACGCCGTTTCGAGTACCTGGTAGATGAATTAATTCCCTATTTTATGATGTATATTAGGGGATTATAATTTTAAAAATCATTTTGTTGGTTTTGTGGATTGTATTTGGTGGTAGATTGAGTAACAGTCGAACATGCTATGCGGTGTTTAGCTAGTATGATTGCTGAGGTGAAAATATATTGTTGTGTTAAATGTATTATGTCGGTTGTCACTAGTACAAAAATGTTAATTTACACCCGTTTTTTATTAAATTTACACCCATTATTTTTAATAAAAATCGGGTGTATATCCACAGAGTGAGAAATGTCTAACGCATTTACACCCGTTAAAAATCGGGTGTAATTGAGCGTAATTACGTTTTTAATTACATCCTGTTTTAATAAAAATCGGGTGTAATTGGACGTAATTACGTTTTTAATTACACCCTGTTTTAATAAAAATCGAGTGTAATTAGGCGTAATTACGTTTTAATTACACCCTGTTTTAATAAAAATCGGGTGTAATTGGACATAATTACGTTTTAATTACACCCTGTTTTAATTAAAATCGGGTGTAGATACGTTCTTAATTACACCCTATTTTAATAAAAATCGGGTATAAATACGCCATTTATGAATGAACTATTATATTTAAATCTATTTACACCCTATTTCATATACACCGTTTAGTTATATTTCATTTTCAGTCATAATATTGCAAATACTATAAAATCATACACATAAAAATCATATTTTAACTAAGTCAATATTTTTAATATTAACCAAAAAGTATACAAAATCACGTGCATTCATAATATTTCAAGTACTATAAAATCATACACATAAAAATTATATTTTAACTAAGTCATAACACTTTCTTCATATATCAGTTTTCTTCTCCTTTGGCTTTTGTTTTGGCAACACTTTTATGTCCTTATCCTCTTCAACCATTTGCATTTGATCTTGTAGATTTTGCTCCTCAACCTTTTGATTTTCAACCATTTTTCTTTTTTGTTCTTCTGCTTCTTCGTCCTCGGAGATTTCTTTTGATTTCTCTTTGTTACATGGTGCTGGCAATGTTTTTTCTACTAGCTCTATTATTTCAGCTATCTGTCCATCTGGAAAACGGATTGTACAATCCTCTATGATCTGCATAATAATTAAAAGTTAACAAACTGATAACAATTATGCAAAGTTACAAACATGACATTCAAATGCATATTGTTAGCCATATTGATCAAGACTTTACCTAGAACTAGAGCAAAAGAAATCAGTGTCTAGAAAAAGATATAAGATTCTTATAATATAATTATCATCAAACACAACACAACACACTAATATCACAATTTAGAACAGATTTCAAGCATCCAACTCATATATTGGTCACCTACAAATACAACTCTTTCATGCAAATTGAAGGCTTCCAAAATATACACATACATTCTTGGCATATCTGACTAACTTTTTTCAGAAACTGTCCAACAAATTCATCCACATTGCACTTGTTTCGTACTTGTACACAACAGTCACCAGAAAACCAACCGTTCAATCTTCAATCGCAACTACATAATGTGTGTATATGCAACAGGACAATACGCAAATAAACAAGTGAGAAACCAACCGTTCAATCTTCAAGCACTATACGCAACTACATAATGTGTGTATATGCAACAGGACAATACGCAAATAAACAAGTGAGAAACCAACCGTTCAATCTTCAAGCACTATACGCAAATAAACAAGTGAGAAACTTTCAGTTCGGAAACAGGACAATATGAAAAGCAAAAGCTCGTGGCTGACAGTTCAGAAGAGAAGAAAAACCGGATTTTCATCAATTTCCAACTAACAATTCAGCCTTATTTTTTTAACTAACAGACCCTCTAATAATTCCTAACCTAGTTCAGTAATTAGAACCCAAAGAAAACTCACATCAAAAAATTACTGGCTATTCAAACCAAATTGTACCTGAACCAAATGAAAACCAAGTACCCACCAAAACCAACCTGAATCTGTCTCTTCCACAACTGCATCAGATTCGAGCTACCGAGGTCCTAATGGAAACTTTCAGCTTACAACCTACAAGTCATACAAGCAGTTGCCATTCCAAGCACCGACATTTGAGTCCATACACCCTGCATCAAACATTATCAAAACAATTATTATAAAAATCTTATTTTCAAAATAATCTATCTATTCATTTTAAAAAAAAAATTTAAGAGTTTTGTTTGGGATCAACATAAGCATATTGATTAGCCAAGATACCTTGGGTGGAGATAGTTAATACATATTGGATGCTAAGAATTGTGGGTCATGTATGGATCCATTTGATTGATTATTTGAGCTATCATCAAATATAATCTTTCTTTCCAAATTGAAATCCGATCTTTGAGGATACTGCAGTTTTCAAAATAAATATATCTTAGATAAATATATCCAACGGAAGTAGTTTAAATTTATCATTTTAAATTTATTACTTTAAGTATATAATAAATAAACTAAAGTAAGAAATATGAGAAAACACAAAACAACATAATACTTTAGTACCTCCTTGTTGATAGTGACGAAGCCCAAATCAGGAGAAGGCACTCTAGATGCAACAAATACAGCAACTGCTATTTTCTTTGGAAAAAGTTCCATAGCCATAGATATACCAATTCCACCAGAGCTATGACCTACAAGGATTACCCTTTCATCTTGTGGCACTGATTTTACAAACTCAGTCAATGGTTCATAATAATCTGCAATAGCGTATAAAAATCTATAACTACCAATATCACCCAAACCTAAAAGTTCCATATAATGCTATTCACAATCTAAAAGTTGTTATAAAGTCCATAAATCACTAAAATATAGATAGATAGACGGGAAACAGAATTTAAATCTTCACACAGCAGACCATACAAACAGAATATCACATGTGACTTAATAATTTTGTCACAATTTAGTAACCAGCAAATCCAAAACAAAAGAGGTAACCAAATAATTTTATGCTGATTGTTTAACACAATGTTTAACAAACCTTTTTCCCATTTTTCCCTGTTTTGCTTGACTCTATGCCACCCAACGCCACACATGGTTCTACCTCGTCAATCTGAGAACAAAAGAAAATTACAACATATTCTGCACCCAAAAAAAACTCCATTTAAGCTTAGGAGGTTTTGGATAGTGCAACAACGTTTATACACTTACAACATCAAGATCCCAAATTTCTATGGAGGGTCCCATTGAACCAACAGCCAAGAAGTTTCCTGTTATCATAACGAAACAACTTTAAGATAGTAAGATGATGCAAAGGTTGAATCTTAAACATAAATTGCAATAACCTAAAAGATAAAGCATTAATCTCCTTATTTTCTAACTAATCGTAATTCATAACTGAAGTTTGTTAATCTCCTTGTGCTATTCATATTTCCATTAACCCATACATTTACTAGCAAAGAAACAGAAAATAGAAAGACCGAATAGCCAAAAACATTACAAACCATCTATCTACACATATGAAGCAAAAAAACTCATAGGGTTTGCACCTTTTTCTCCTCCTTTAAGGGGACAATCCAGCCAAGCCGTGCAGAGTGGAAATTCCAGAATAATGATATCATGGTGAATATACAAGTTCATATCACGGGTATTGGCATCTTCAAGTATCCAAACCTGCCAGAGCCAACAAGCGTGTGATAAATCTAAAAAGTAAAAGTAAAAATAAGACCTAAAAGCGTGTGAAAACAAATTAGTCCTACAAGTGTTTTTTAACAAGTTAATTCTCTTAGTACGTATGTTTACATTGTTGACCTTTTAAACAGATTCGTTACAAAAAATAAACGAAATGTTCATTATTTACTCTACGTGATGGGAATTAACTTGTTAGTTCATCACAATGTACAAACAAGATGTCCACTGATTAAGTCCCGTAATCTTTCTACATGTTCTAAAACTATGTCTACATTCATCAAGACACTTATATCCTTTGAAAATGTTGGTAACAAATTAAGGCATCAACACATATTCTTCTTCATGTAGACCAATCGTAAAGGTTGAGAATGTACATGTAGGATGGACTAAACATATAGCTCTAGTCACATAATGTATATAATGTACAACTAACTTACTTCAAGGAAATTGACATCATCTTCAGTACGTGCGCAAACAACAACAGAATCAGTTGGATTAATAATCATGTCTTCAAGATCTTCAGAATCATACTCTTCCTAAACAACATATAAATGATACAAAATTAGTAAACAGATCAAATTAGCCTAAAAAAACATTAAAGTATTTGAATTCATCTCACTTTCTTATCTTTGATATATGGATCCAATTCATTACTCTGATAATAAAAATCGCCAGTCCCTGAACTGAACAACTCAAAACCTAACATCATAAGAAAAATCAAGCATAAATAATTAGGCATGTGAATTATTTGAAAACATAGATAGATAAAAAGCTATGAAACACGGTCCTGACACTGACACGGCGACACTGATAATAATTTAAAAAATAATAAATTAGAAAGACACCTTTGTCATCTTCATCATCATAGGTTTCCATGTTGAGCTCTTGCAAGGCGAGGGTAATTTCGTCAGTATTTTCCTTGGATGGTTTAGCAATTGCATCAGCTACTTTTAAAGCGTGTGCGACTTCATCGTTGTTTTTGTTAGTATCTTCTTCCATATCATTCTCTTCAGCCACACTGCAATAATATACATAACAGAATGTTGATGTCAATAATAATTAAGGGTTGATTAGTGATGGTGGATGAAAAGGAACGAACTCATGCGTGTTGGAGATGATTTTTTCGATTTCCTCTTTGGAAGGAAGCTCGGCGAAAACAGGTTCGGCTTTGAAGACTCCTTTGGGAATCCATGAATCTATAATCAGAATCTCGAACAAAATCAAAATCAAACACATACCCGACGCTTGCCAGCTTCCAGATGCTCTTGCTTCCGAGACGAAGCAGAGTTGTTCAGCAGCACCTGAGGCGACGTCTTTGAACAACAGCAAACGATCTAGAACAGAATTTCAAAATCTACAAAATTCAAAATCTCACGAATCAACAACATCCACACTGCAATGAATTTCAATCGAACAACCTCAAACCTAAAAATTCGAATAGAATTTCCCAAATCGATGAAAAATTGGGAACAAAAACAAAGATTGAACCAATTTGATTTGATTTTAAACAAAAAAAAATGAAAAATGAAAATTGATATGTTAATTCTCTCTCTTCTTCGTCGTTTGGATACCTCCGATTTTGTTTGCAGTGGTTTTAGATCTTCCTTGATTTTTGGGTGCTAGATTGTTCACAGAGCTGAAAGGGTTTGGTGAAATGCATGGGATGGGTTTAGTGTATTTTATTCATCTAATAAATTTAAACCCATTAATATTATTAATATTTCCTTATTAATTTGATAATATTCATAATATTCACAATATTCACTTAACTAGTTATTAAAAATAATATTTTGAGTTATAAAAATAAATATATTTTTTAAAGTCTATTTAAATTTACGCCCGATTTTTAATTTAACGGGAGTAATTGAAATTTAAATATAATAATATTTTTAATTTACACCCGTTTTTAAAAAACAGGGTGTATATTTTCACATGATCAATCATAAACTGACACTTTATTTACAAAAGTGCCACCGTGTTTCTTATTTACACCCATTTTTAATATATTGGGTGTAAATTTTAAAATTATATTGTTCATTTTGCACTAGTGTGTGAATATCAAACGGTGGATAAATGATTATGAATCGTAGTGGTTGTGGTTGATGATTAATATACATGTATTGTTGATGTAAAATGTATGTTGAGATGGTTGAAAAATAGCATACCTATGTGTGGCTATTGTTGTTGCATTGGTTGATGATTATGATTATTTAGTTGATTGGTGTTGATGATTAGCATGCTGTATGTGATGCATGCATTTCATAATCATGTTGTGGGCTGTATCCCTTATGGTGGTGGGACAGCGGTAGCTAATTCCAATTGTGTGGAATTAGTGAGAGAAGTAGCCGAATCTTTATGGTGGTGGATCGGTGAGATGGGTTATCCCTAGTTTGGTACCACATGCATTTAGTTGCATTGCATTAGGTTGTTGTGTATAATTATAACATGAATGGAAGTTGTCCAATGTTATAATTTGTGTGCATTGATATGGATGATTGTATTGATGAATGTTGCTATGCTATCTTAATATAATTGATTTGGGTGAATAGTGTATGGATGAAGTTGTATTGTTTATATTCCTATAACATTTGTTAATGCGAATGAAACTCACCCTTACTGTTGATTACTTTTCAGATTAATAATTAGCGGTTTGTGGTGGGTGAGGATAACTCGTAGAGTTACTTCGTTAGTACGGTTGTGTCGGTGTCATGCTCTGGTCTTGTAACACTGGGGGGGCGTCTGTTTTAGTATTTGATTGATGAATTATTTCTTAAGTGGAATAATGTATATGTTGGTTTGGATCGGTGAATTTGGATGTGAATCCCGATGTTTTATATTTATTCAGTTTGAGATGAATTCCGCTGTGTTAACATGATTACTGAATAATGTGTTTTGAAGTTCCTCATAAGGCATGACATGGCTTAATGTTTGAATATTTTGAAGCTGTAATACCCTTTTCATGTTTTACTCTGAGTTGATATTCCGCGGGGTTTTAGAAGGGTGTTACAATAGTGGTATCAGAGCAGGTCGGTCCGTCCGGCCAATTGTCGAGTCAGTTGAGTTGCACGACAGTTGCATATTGTCGGCATATTATCCCTTGGTACGCGACATGTGAGTGAATCACTGCCGGTACTTGGTTGTTTGTTGCGGAAGTTGGTTTGAAACAAGTGGGGGAGAAGCTTCACTTCTCGGTTAGGTTTCAGTTGTAAGATGATTGATTCAATAGGCTGTTGTTGGCAACAGTGCAAGCGTTGTTGGAGTTTGTTGTTTCTCGAATTGAAGGTGACTTAGAATTAGGACTTGGCTGGTAATTAAGTTGGAGCATCTTGAAGGAGGATGATTATATGGAATTGGTGATTATTGTAGGAGAGGAAAATTAGAAAGTTGCAATGTATCAGCTCTGCTGGTGTGCTGCAGAGTTGTCAGTTGAGTAGCCTTGCGTCTCGGACGGGGTTCAGCTGCGAGTTGCAAAGAGGATTGCGGTCGTAATGTTTCAGAAATCACACTTCGACGATGAGATGTGTTGCTCAAGTTATAAGAATGTTTGGAAGTGAAGAGATATGAAAAGGGGCTGTTTGGAATGTGATCGAGTTGAAGAGAATGAGTTTTGGAGTGGGATTTTCGTAAGCAAAACGCAGGAAAATCGCTGAACAGCTGCAGGACTTTGAAAATTCATATCTGGAGTTCTGGATGTCCGATTTGAGTTCCGTTTGAAGCGTCGGAAAGCTAACGAGATGAACTTTGTTATAAAAATGGTTGTAGCAGCTGTAACATATTTAATTGTGACAGGATGACGTTGGAAAGAGATGAAGTTACGGTTACACTTGTCCTTAGAACTAGACTTGTTAGCGGGTACTGCACGGGATGTCAGTGTCAGTGTTGAATGGATTGAAGGAATAATTAGAGGGTTGTTGAGGAGTAATTTTAAGAATTGAATATACCATTTGAAGAGCTTTGGGAATACCGTATAGAGCGTCGCTGCATGATGTCGATGTTTCATTTTCGGATAACGATTGGAAAATTCATATCTTGAGTTCCGAGTGTCGGATTAATGTGCCGTTTGAGCCTACGAAGAGGTGAAATTATGTTCTACCTTATGGGAGAGTTATAAATACAGTAGAGGTGATCCTATGAGGAGATGTTCTGAATTCGGTTAAGGAAGCGTTGAACTTGTTGAATAGGAATACCTACTACCGTGATTGTTTGAAACAAAATTGAGTAGAACATGTTGTTGATGAATAAGTTGATGAGATGTTCGGTCATAAAGATGATTTGAGTACAGATGGATTTTAGTGAGAAGTGAATTAGTAGTAAAGGTGGAATAAACTTTAGAACTCTTGTAGTCGTATTTGTGATGACAAAGTAACGACAGGTATACAAGAATAATTGTGGAGAATTTCTAACACCTGTCGATATGAGGAAGGCTTGTTGAGATGTCAAGTGGAATGACATTCGGGCGCGAAAGATGTCATGGAATTTAGAGTAAAACCACGAGTTATGAATGTTTCCGCAGTCTTTTGCTAAGATGAGGATTGAATTGGGACGAGATGAATAGTAATGTTTGAGTATATTAGTGTTTATGAAGTTTGAAAGTACTTAACAAGTATGTGATGCTAAGTGACTATGAAGCGGATTGCGTAAAATGTTTGGACGTTGGTGTCTCACCGACAAGATCCAATGAGAAGGAAGTGTGCGAGTTGTAAAAACTCAAAATGAATTATTGGATTACGATGATATTAATGAGTTTGAGTGCAAACTCAGGAAGGACACTATTATGTAGTAACGAAAGTTTATGCTTAAATATGGTTGTCGGCTATCTATTGACAAATTGAGGACTTGATCACCCTTAATCTCTTGTTGGTAGTAGACGGAATCATATAGATGGGATGAACTTGTTTTGTTACCTTAATGGTATAAGATGTGATGGATACTAAGTCGTGAGGATAATCACCCACTATGCTGTGTGAACTTATAAAAAAGTGAATATGGAAGAGTGCAACGTAATTGACGGTGACTTAAGATGGGTAATCAGAGTCACGCAACGAAAGTGTTATGTGGAGTAGTGTTATGAGTACTACTCGTGGGCAGTGAGGAATTAATATGTTGGAAGCCTGCGTAAAGAATATGTATTGATCTATATGTTGGATTTAGAATCTAGTGGATGCAAGGATGTCATGTCGAAAAAATTATGACTCTTTGGAATAATTTCCGAGATGATGAGTATGTTATTGTGGTTGTACGTAGTTAACGAGTATGTATTCGGCGAAGTGAAGACGATGAGTTGATACTATATGATGCTATAACAATTTTGTGCTGTTGTAAAGCGTTATTTTAGATTTCCAAATATAATGAAGAATTATACTTTAGGAAGGATGAAGTTGATTTAATTCTTAAAGAAGAGTGGGACTCAGTTTGAGCTATTTTATAAGCAATGATATATCGAGGCTGATGAGTGTGATTATAATTACTTGTGTGCATTCGTTCTGACAGTTGGAATGTTTAATAGATAGAGTAAATCAGGATTTTGTTTTGAATGCGAGTAAGTATTGATGAGTGGTGGATTAGTACCATGGATGGTAAAGAATTATTTTTGAACGAATGAGTAAAGAGGGCCAGAGTTGGGTATAACTCAGAAGTCTAATTGGTAATGATGGTTGTAATGAGTAATCAGAATAGTGCAGCAAAAGCGGAATGTAACGTGTTGGATGATTGTTGGTCTGACTTGAGAGGAGTCAGATAGTTGAAATTTAATGATATGAGGAATACGATTATTGAATTTTCTTGAAGAAAGTAGTTGGTGAAAAGTGTTAGTATTATGTTATCGCTCAAATGGAAAATTATGTTTAAGGTTGGCACGTTCGTTAGATGGAATGTATTACTGCAGTGTTGATCAGGTGTGATCATGCTATGGGTAAGGAATTATTTTGCACAACGTGTGCAACGGGAATCTATATAAGTGTTTAATTAAAACCTTGTTCACAGATGCAGATAAGTTAATGTCCTAATGAAAGTGATAGTAAGTAGTAGGATATTGAGAAGGGCGGATAGGATGGTGGGAAGGTTCTTATCCTAAATAAGGTTGTGATCTCACTTTCTAGGATGGGATCCTAGTGCGTATGTATAACCTCCTAAGATGGAGAGGCTAGAGCAATGTTATACATCTTGCTGACGTGGGTGGAATTCTCTTTCAGTTTGAGGAAGAATTTGATTCTAAGGTAGTACGATGAAGAATAGTTTACAACTGTGATTATGCGTTGGGTGACCATTCATGTCTTATTCAATCATTGAGTGCATTGTGTGAGTTGTACCTCAATGTCCCATTGTTGTTAAACTTTGGAGGTATAATGAGTGGTACATCTTTGGATGGTCAAATATGACGTAAGAGTTGAAATTTGAATGCATGAGACATGCTTTCTGTTGGCTATATCAGATAAATTTTGAGGATCAGGAATAGGAAGTTAAAGAAATTACGTAGAAAGGGGATAGCATTGGTCAGGGTAGTTTGGGAAGGACCGGCAGATGGAAATGTGACTTGGGAACTGGAGAGTCAGGTGGAGGACTCCTATCCGGAACTCTTCACTTGAGGTATGTTTTCGAGGACGAAAACTCTTTTAGTGGGGGAGAGTTGTGACACCCCATGTTTTCCCTTAATTAATTTAAATTGAAATTAAATTATTTATTGGATTTATTTGGCATTTTATTGGATTTATTAGAGAATTATGGAAAATAAGGCTAATGGGCCAGTGTCGCTTTTAGTAGAGGGGGGGTGTCCGTTGTGAAGCCCATTGTTAATAATAAACTTATTTTCATAAAATAGAGAAAGAGAGGATTTGTGAAAATAGAACCAAAAAGGAGAAGAGAAGATTGAACATGAAATTGGGAGAAGGGCAAGTGCGAAGAGCAAGAGCATCCAAGAATTCGACATCGAGGTAAGGGGGGATTCTTCTCATTAACCTCTATTATGGGTATTATGAATGATTCGACTGAATTCGTATGTTAGGATTCCGAATTGGATTGTATGTCGGTGTTTGGGGTTTTGGGGTTTGTAGAACTTTAGGTTCAATTATGATGTATGATGCAATTGAGTTGTTGTGAATGATGTTTGATGTTGATTACTGATGTTAATACTTGTTAGAAGCATGTATAAATGTGCATTTTCGTGCTGTGATGAGATTTTGGACGTGTTGAGATGATTGGGTTCGCACTTGGGATGAAAACAGTGCTGCAGAAAAGTGATTTTTCTGCTATATCAGTAATGTAACCGGTTACATGAGGGAAGTAACCGATTACATGGTCTCAAACAGGCGAAGAACTGCATTTCGCGATGATGTAACCGGTTACATCATTTAGGTAACCGGTTACCACTGGGCGAAATTGAAAAATAAAAGTTACTGTCAGTGATGTAACCGGTTACATCATTCAGGTAACCGGTTACCACTGAAGCTTTTTGGAAAAATACTTATTTTAAATATCCGTAACTTTTAAACCGTTAATCCTTTTTGTACACCGTTTCGAGTACCTGGTAGATGAATTAATTCCCTATTTTATGATGTATATTAGGGGATTATAATTTTAAAAATCATTTTGTTGGTTTTGTGGATTGTATTTGGTGGTAGATTGAGTAACAGTACGAACATGCTATGCGGTGTTTAGCTAGTATGATTGCTGAGGTGATAATATATTGTTGTGTTAAATGTATTATGTCGTGGTGAATATCAAACGGTTGTGATATTATTATGCTTGTATGTTGTGGATAAATGATTATGAATCGTAGTGGTTGTGATTGATGATTAATATACATGTATTGTTGATGTAAAATGTATGTTGAGATGGTTGAAAAATAGCATACCTATGTGTGGCTATTGTTGTTGCATTGGTTGATGATTATGATTATTCAGTTGATTGGTGTTGATGATTAGCATGCTGTATGTGATGCATGCATTTCATAATCATGTTGTGGGCTGTATCCCTTATGGTGGTGGGACAGCGGTAGCTAATTCCCATTGTGTGGAATTAGTGAGAGAAGTAGCCGAATCTTTATGGTGGTGGATCGGTGAGATGGATTATCCCATGTTTGGTACCACATGCATTTAGTTGCATTGCATTAGGTTGTTGTGTATAATTATAACATGAATGGAAGTTGTCCAATGTTATAATTTGTGTGCATTGATATGGATGATTGTATTGATGAATGTTGCTATGCTATCTGAATATAATTGATTTGGGTGAATAGTGTATGGATGAAGTTGTATTGTTTATATTCCTATAATATTTGTTAATGCGAATGAAACTCACCCTTACTGTTGATTACTTTTTAGATTAAAGATTAGCGGCTTGTGCTGGGTGAGGATAACTCGTAGAGTTACTTCGTTAGTACGGTTGTGTCGGTGTCATGCTCTGGTCTTGTAACACTGGGGGGGGCGTCTGTTTTAGTATTTGATTGATGAATTATTTCTTAAGTGGAATAATGTATATGTTGGTTTGGATCGGTGAATTTGGATGTGAATCCCGATGTTTTATATTTATTCAGTTTGAGATGAATTCCGCTGTGTTAACATGATTACTGAATAATGTGTTTTGAAGTTCCTCATAAGGCATGACATGGCTTAATGTTTGAATATTTTGAAGTTGTAATACCCTTTTCATGTTTTACTCTGAATTTTAATTGATATTCCGCGGGGTTTTAGAAGGGTGTTACATGGTACGCACGGGGCCGTGCTCCACAAAATACTGGGGTGTGGAGAACCCCATGAAAATAGAAAATCCCATAATAAACTTGCCCCTGAAGCTGTTCAGATTGCAAAACTGAAGCAAGTCGAGGCCTCCCGGACCTGTGATAAGAAAGGCAAAATAAAATTAAAAAATAAAACTTAGATAAAATTATGACTAATAAGAATAAGACCCCTTAAATTTAGGTAATTGTACATACCCACATATGCAAATGAAATGCAGTACAATGCTGCATATATGGAAGCTGGGATAGAAGCAAACAAAGCTCCAAACTTTCCTGCATCTTAAAAAACACTATAATAAGTATTCTATTTCAAAAAAAAAAAGAAATTAAGTATTAGCATAATTGTTAGCTCCATAAATTTACCAAAAATGGAGAAAAATATCATAAACGCAGCTGATATCTGGACAACTCTTCGACTACCAACTCGTGTCATCCCTATCAATTCCGAATTTTCTCTGCGGAAAAATTCAAAAAACTATTATTACTATAGGAGCATAATATTCGAATAAGAAAAAGATTTTTCATATTTACATATGTATATATAGAAAGAGAATCTTCTCTAAAATATTTCTAAGTGAATTCTCGAATAGAATAGGATAACTATGTAATTAATATTATGATTTGTATTTGT
Source organism: Vicia villosa (assembly GCF_029867415.1). Taxonomy (NCBI): domain Eukaryota; kingdom Viridiplantae; phylum Streptophyta; class Magnoliopsida; order Fabales; family Fabaceae; genus Vicia; species Vicia villosa. The sequence goes on along the minus strand of NC_081181.1, from coordinate 68,105,298 downwards.
TCTTATATAATACATCTTCTATTGTGCTATTGTGATACACGATTTAATCTAAATGTCTTTCACTCTCGTTTATTTCAACAGGGTATCTAGAACCTACTAAGAGGAAATTCTTTGTCGTATATACCAGTTGACCTACTGTCTTCTGGTGAGAATTTGTTTTGCAAACTGTGTCATCACTCCGATTTATCTCTCACTTTTAAAATTTCTCTGGTAACCACTATGACGCCATTGTCTCCACTATTCCCGAAGTTACTCCGACAAACCAACCTTATTGGTCGAATTGTTGCTTCCGATCCAACAAGTCCACAAAACCAGCGGCGTCAGATACAACCACACACGTCGTCTCCATTCCCACGTGTGGGATTCATGCTCCATCGCTTAATCAACGCGTGAGTGCACGTTCGTAACTCTATCTTGCAACTTTTTAAACCGCCACACTCACCTCTCTCCACTGGTCCTAGATATGGTCTCCATTTTTAATTTTGAATCACGAAAAATCCTACTACAGTTCAAACAACCTTGATTTTGTTTTTTAAGCCATGGGAGACACCGATTTAGTCTAATTTACCAAATTTCTACTAATCCCGTGTGAAAAACTAATTGGGACATCAAACTACATAATATGGGCTGGTGTCGTCAATATGTTATTTTAAGGTCATGGATATGAAGATCCCCTAACCGAAAAATTGGATGATGTTAATGCCGCCAAACTCGCTAAATGGAAGAAAATTAATGCCCCTCTATGACTTTGGTATCATTTTACATAGCACCTGACCTCCAAGCGCAGTACGAAGCCTTCTCCACATGCTATGAGGTTTCGGAAAAGCCCAAGAAAGTCTCTCTAACGATATTCATTCTCTATACAGTGTCATCTTTAAATCCAACCATCTAAATTTAGAGAATATGGATATGCAGGCCTATTTGAGTAAGCTTGATACCTTGAAAGAAATTTTCCCAACCCTAATGCCTTTCATAATAAATCCAACAACTCATGCCGAACAATAAAGTAAGTATTTCATGATCATGGCACTTACCGGAATACCACTAGAACTTGATTTCATGTGTAACCAGATTTTTCCAGGCTCTACTGTTCCTATCTATGACGTGGTTAGTTAACAACTATCACACTTGGCTACATCGCATGCTTTTCATCATGTCTCCCCTTCATCTCTTGCAGCTTCTGCACCAGGTGATACTGCTGTTTTTTCCTTCACTTGGCAGCAATCACAATCGCATTAGAGGCGGATCCTTCAAACCTTGTTCTAAGTGTGGCTATTGTAAACGGTTTGGGCATACTAATAAACGTTACTGGAAGTGTAATGGCATACCTCTACGCCAGATAAGTGCAACTCAAATTGACCATTCTTACATTCTGTAGACATCACCTTCTCTTTAGAGCTATACGCCAATCTATGATGATTTCCTCAGGTGGTGTCAGACTAATCAGAACTCTGGTTCCACGACTTAAGTTGCACAGACACTAGTAATTCATCTATTTTCCTCTTTCATTCATATCCTCTTGGACTTTTGGTACTTGATTCTAGGGCGTTTAAACATGTTATCGATAATAAATGTCTTTTCTCTTCCATCTCTACCTCTGGTTTCTTAGCTACTATAACTGCTATAAATGGTTCCCAAACCCGGTCCCAAGGGATTGGTAATTTTCAAATTCTACCATAATTATCTATTACTTCTATTCTATATGTACCTAATTGTCCATTTAATTTACTGTCAGCCATTCGTTTAACTCGTTCCCATGATTGTTCTATCACCTTTACGAACAGGAAAGTTACCCTCCAGGATCAGAGTTCGAGCCAGATGATTGGTGTTGGATGTGATTCTTAACGCCTCTACTAATTCTCTATGTCATCTACCACACGCTCCACTACATATTCTGTACTCACTATACACGTGCAGTTAGGTCATCTAGGTCATCTAGGTCGGTGCCTAATTTATCTAAATCGTCCACTTTATATTATGAGTCTTGTTAGTTAGGGAAATATACTCGTAGTCACTTTCTCGATCGAGTCAATAAACGGGTTATGTTCCCTTTTGCTTTAGTTCACTATGATGTTTGGGGTCCCTCCCGTACCGTGTATACTTTTTATTGTAGGTATTTTGTAAAATTTATTGACGATTTTTCATGCTGCACGTGGCTATTTTTATGAAGAATATATCTGAATTGTTTTATATTTTTGAATAATTTTATCGAGAAATAAGAATCTAATTTGGTTTGTCTATTAATACCTTAAGAAGTGACAATGCACGTAAATTTTTATACCAACAATTTCAAACCTTTATGTCATCCAATGGTATTTGGCACCAAACATTTGGCCCTCATACACCTCAATGAAACAGTATAGCCGAACATGAAAATCGACATCTCATAGAAACAACTCAGACCCTACTTCTCCATGGTAATGTTCCTCTCTGTTTTGGGGGGGGGGGGTGATGTGCTCACGAAATGTTACCTTATAATTCACATGCCCTAATTTGTCCTTAATAATAGAATTCGCCATTCATTATGTTTCCAATCTCTCCCCTTCACCCAATTCCTCCTCGAGTCTTCGGGTCTACATGTTTTTTTACATAACCTCTCTCCTAAACTTGATAAACTATCAACTCGATCCCTACAGTGTGCCTTTATTGGTTATCATTGATCCGAAAAGGGTTATCATTTCTATTTAGATACTCTACAACATTACCTTGTATAATTCAATGTTACCTACTTTCTTCAAGTCTGTTCCATATTTCTAGTCTAGTAAAGTAACTCTGAAACCCGTTCAGAAAAGTACTCCAGCACCTCTTTTGGAAGCACCATATGCCATTATCCTCCATCAATCTAGGGAACCTGAGCCACTAGTTACCCTTACAATTGACCCCCACTTCTCGCCCACATCAAACATATCAGCATCGAAATCCAATGTTTATCGTACCTAACCCTGAGGTCGTACATGTTCCTAAGGTCATTGATGACTCTTCTATGTCGCCTTCCGATTTCCCTTCAAAAAGGTATACGTCAACATGAAGTCCTTCTACACATTATATTAATTTATGTTACCATCGTCTACCCTTTTGTAGTATACTTCTTTGTCTTCTTTTTATGTTCCTAAAACTCTAGGTTACACATTATCTCACCCTGAGTGGAGGAAGGCAATGATTGATTAATTGTGTGCTATTCAAAGTAGTGGTACCTGGGAACTGGTTCCTCAACCTCCAGGGAAATCTTTAGTAGGTTATTGTTCACTTTATATAGTGAAGGTTGGATCATATGGTAAGATTAATTTATTTAAAGCTCACTTGGTATCCAAAGGATACACTTATATTTGTAGGTTGGTTTATAGTGATACATTCTTGCCTATAGCCAATATGGAATCTGTTATACTTCTTCTAGCCATTGCAACCATTCGATGTTGGCCTCTTCATTAACGTGACATAAAAAATTCCCTTTTACATGGTGATATTGAAGATGGAAAATATATGGATCAACAATGTGGATTTTTTGAATAGGGGGAGTCATCAAATATGGTTTATAGGCTACACAAGTCTCTTTCTGGTCTTTAGCAATCTCTGAGAGCTTGGTTTGACAGATTCAACAGTGTAGTGCGACAATTTGGTATGATCTGTACTGAAGCTGACTACTCTGTTTTTTATCGCCAGTCAGCCTAAGTGTGTATCTATCTTATTGTGCATGTAGATGAGATTGTCATAACTGGTAGTGATCAGCAGGGAAAACTCGAGTTGAAATAACATCTCTTGAATTAATTTCATACAAAAAATCTTGGTAAAATCTTCTACTTCTTGGGTATTTACGTGGTCCAATCTAAAGCGGGTTTGGTGATTTCCCAACGGAAATATGCTATGGATATTTTGGAAGAAACATGATTGTTGAATGCTAAACCATCTGATACTCCTATGGATCTAAGTGTCAAACGTATTGAGCTAGACTGTCACTTTGTCAGAAAGAAAATCGAGTCAGGAAACATCGTCATAAGCTTTATCAACTATAATGATCAATTGGCATATGTGCTTACAAAATTCATGTGAAACCGCAAAACCAATTATAAATGTAACAAGATTAGTGCATTTGACTTATATGCTCAAGCTTGAGGGGAGTGTTGGTATATATATATATATATATATGTATATGTATATGTATATATATATATATATATATATATATATATATATATATATATATATATATATATATATATATGTATATGTATATGTATATGTATATGTAAATGTATATGTATATGTATATGTATATGTATATGTATATGTATATGTAAATGTAAATGTAAATGTATATGTAAATGTATATGTATATGTATATGTATATGTATATGTATATGTATATGTAAATGTATATGTATATGTATATGTATATGTATATGTATATGTATATGTATATGTATATGTATATGTATATGTATATGTAAATGTATATGTAAATGTATATGTATATGTATATGTAAATGTATATGTAAATGTATATAGAAATGAGAGGTATATGTATATGTATATTACAAAAATTGCAACAAATTATATAGAAATGAGAGGTTCATAAACAAGAAGCATAAAAATTAACAAACCTCTACTAATGCTACAAAGGAAGCAACCATCATAGCCAATGAATCACCCATATCAAATGTAGGACTTCCCCATTGAAATGGGTAGGGAATAGAAAACCTGATTAATACGTTTTGTCAAAACCAAGCTATTATGCATAGATCCTAAACAATATTGATAAAAAACCTAACTCTACTCCACAATTCTTGCCTAATCCAATTATTTTCAAATGCATGTATATACTTTATATATCGGTGTCTATTTGCATGTGAAAACGAAGAAGCATAATTATGTATCAATTAACATGTTCAAGTTTATATCAATTGTGACAATAGAAGTTCTAGTTAGACATTGTATTTATTATTTTTTTAATGTGAATTTTAAAACATACATGCTATCTGGTTAAACATGCTAGTTAATATTGTCCTTATTAGAGTAAGATAGTAGATATCAATTTGTCTGTAACTAGTACCTGTCAGCTCTATATGTAATTTGCACTTCCTACAGCATGTCACCTTGTTATATCTATAAATATCAAGGTGCTACCGCTCTGTAACTAACTTTGAGTGTAACAGAATTTAGTTACAAGATGAAAACAGAAAACCTAACTCTCTCTACAATAGTTTCTAACATGGTATTTGATTAAACCACAGGTCTAGGTCCTGCAATGTTTGAACCATTGAAATCGGAGGATTCTCCGCGCCTTCCGCACAGAACTCCGATTTGTCATTATCGTCACTGTTGAAAGCCATGGATGATTCGAATCTCCTTCAATTTTCACTCATAATCGCGCAAAAATCATATGAAAAGCACTTTCACTTGTGGCGAAAACAAATCGAGTTGTACTTTAACGTTCACAATCTCACTGAGTTTGTTGTTTTCTCACATATTCTACCTCAGTTTGCGAATGATGATGCTCAACGTTCTGGTAATGTGAATTTAAATTACTCTTGCTAGTTGCAGAAGGTTCAGATGCTTTTGTCGTGGTTGTCATCCACATTATTGAGCGAAATTCTCTCATGCGTTCTTGGTTGTACTCATGCTCATAAACTATGGGATGTTTGTTCAACTATTTTCAGAAACAAACTCGTGCGAGAGCTCGAGAGCTACGTGTTCATCTTTGTGCCCTAAAACTTGAAACCTCCAATGTGCAGGAGTTTCTGCTCATAATTCACAACATTGTTAATGCTTTAGATTACATAGCTTCTACCACTAAAGATATTATTTATGCTACTTCTGATTCCAATATCAAGTTACTGCACAGCCTCCTAACTCAGAACTTCATCTGTTTCGTGGTGGTACAGATTAAAGAGGCGGTCGCTTTGGGAGAGCAAGGGTGGCAGGCTTTTTGCCTCTACTGTGTAATGTCAGGTGTGTTCAAAGGTTAGTCCTTCAGCTTTCAAATGATGCCACAGGTTCAATCAAATTTTTTCACTTGGTTCTACCACTGGAGCATGCTATCATAATAAGCCTTAGACTGTTAATCCCTTTGTTATGCAATATGCGAATGTGTGGACTGGACCTCCTTGCTTGGTTGTGCCTAGTAACTTTGTGGCTAATTCTCTACCACCTAGAGGTCTCTGTACATCTTGGCATTTTGATTTTGGAGCCTATTTTCATGTCACAAATAATACCAAGAATTTTCACCAAGTAACACCAGTTGAAGGTCATGATCAGATCTTCATTGGCAATGGTAAAGGTTTGAAAATTAACTCAACTGCTTCTAGCATATTTGCATCTCCCACATACCTCTAACCCTGCATAATCTTTTACATATCCCCTCGATGACTAAGTACTTAATAAGTGTCAGTCAGTTTTGTCGTGACAATAGTGTCTTCTTTCTATTTACCTCTAACAAAGGCCTTGTAAAATCATAGTTCTGTTGGCACTGATGGTCTGTATGAGCTTTCCTCAATAAATTTATCCAGAACAAGTTAAAAGACTCCTGCTAGTTGTGTTAGTTCTTCTCAATTGTCTCCAAATTTTAATTCTTCTTTTATTAATTCTAGCATTTCTACTATGTGGCATCTAAGTTTAGGTCACCCTAGAATGCATTATCTCAAACTTGTGCTAAAAGTTGTAATATTTCATTCAATAATACATATTATGATTCATTTTATACTACCTATTATATGGGAAAATCTCATATAATTCCATGTTCACCATCACACACCATATTCCAAGCCTTTGGAATTGATTTATGGTGATTTAAGGGGACCTTCTCTCAATGCATCCACCTTAAAGTTCAAGTATTATTTGGCTTTCTTATTAAAGCTTTCTAATCAGGCTTGGTAGGAGAGTTTAGAACCTTCAATAAATATCTTTCAAATTTAGGCATCCTTCATAGGGTTAAGGTTTTCGTAAAATGAACTTTTTCAACTTCCGAACCTATAGTTACCCACAATTCCTCCTCATATATCTTTCTTTCACCACTGTAGATAATGTTTTATCCTCTCATAGGGTCCACATCAAATTCTCCATCTACTTACTATCAGTTATTCCCTTCCTTTTGCAGATTGCAGGTCCTCTTATGAGTCATCCAATAATTCCAACTTAAGCACTGTTATTCCTAGTTCCTCTAGATCTCCCCTTTTATAATTTCTCAGGACTCTACTGACTTCAATTCACCATCTTCCATTGGTCCTTCATATCAGTACCACGTTGAGTCAGTGGAACTTCTTCATTCTCAACTAGTTATGTCCCATTACCATCTCATGTTGTTCCTGTTGATGTTAAACTTGTTAACAACCATACTATGTAGACTACAGCTAAAAATGGCTTCTCACAACCAAGGCCGAAAAATGGATTATTACTTACCATCTCAGAGCCTTAAAATGTCAAACATGTTATATCTGAATTGCAGTGGAAAGAAGAAATGAAAGCAGAGTATGATGCACTCATGAGCAGTAACATATGGAAACTTGTTCCACTTCCACCTCAAAAATAAGACATTGGAAGTAAATGGGCCTTTCAAATTAAAGAGAATCCTGATGAGTCATTTAATCGATACAAGGCCAAACTTGTGGCCAAAGCATTTCATCAGAGAGAAGGGTTTGACTTCAATGAAACCTTCTTTTCAATTGTTAATCCCATTACCATCAGAATCATTCTTTCTATTTCTATAACCTAGACGCAGTGGAAGATCCAGAAATTTTTCGTAAAGGGGGCATAAAATCTATAATATATAAAACAATATTAATTTTAAAATGTGATATATTTTTATCATTTTATGTACATTTATTCTTAAAGAAGAAATAAAAAGATTTAAGAGTATATCATTAAAATCATTCTCTCTGTCTCTAAATATAAACACATTAGCAAAAAAATTTATTTTTAAAATAACCACATTTTCTTAATAATAAATATATTTAATTTTTATTTTAAAATAAATCATAATTAATATCCCAAAGTGTCTTAAATCTGAAAAATTAAAATTAAATGTATACATTTAAGAAAAATATTTTATGTATATATTAATATTAATACATAAAAATTAACCCATCAACTACATTGTAAATCCTAAACCCTATTCATTTTAAAATATGATATATTTTATATTTATGTGTAAACTTATTCTTAAAGAAGTATTAAAAGAATATATTATTAAATAAATCTTAATCAATATTATAAACTATGAAATATTTAAATTAATTATATACATATAAAAAATATTTAAGATATATTAATACCTAAAATGAGCACATTAACTACATTATAAAACTTTTTTTAAAAAAATAATGAAATATACACTTGGTGCTTATATTAATGAATAATAAGTAATACAATATTGATTTATCTCTTCCAATTGTCTATATTTATTTCTTTATAACAATTAATTAAAATATAAACAATTACTAATTTATGGGATGGATGTGTGGGATGGAGGCAAGATATAACTTAATATTAGATATAATTATACATATATATTTATTTTGTTTTCACTTTGTGGGGGCTGGAGCCCCCTTAACCTTGTACTTAGATCCGCCCCTGTATAGACGGTCCAATTTAACAACTTGATGTAAATAATATGTTTCTCATTGGGTTGCTTGATGAGGAAGTGCACATGAGTCAACCTCAAGGGTTTCATAGTGCAAATTCAAACTTAGTTTGGAACCTCAAGAAAGCTACCTATGGGCTTAAATAGGCTCAAAGGAAATTGTTTAAAAGGTTGCAAGCTGCTTTAGTTCAACGTAAGTTCAAACCAAGTAAATATGACCGCTCACTCTTTACTTATCTCTCAGAAGGGCACACAGTTTATATTCCGCTCACTATTTACTTCGGTACCATTATGATATGTTGGTGGTCCAAAAGATAGCCTGTAGTGGCCAGATCCAGCAGTGAATTAAAATTCAGAAGTCTTGCACAAGCCACTGCAAATTTACTCTTGATCCAAACTCTCCGTAAGGAACTCTTTATTATTACTAAGATGCCTCAGATTTTGTGTGACAACCAGTCAGGAGTGCTTCTAGATCATAATCCTATTATGCATACCGAGACAAAACACATGTAGATTGATCACTTATTTGGCTAAGAAGGTGCAGGTTTTCCATGTTCCTGGCACTGATCAGTGGGCTAATGTGCTCCCTAAATCTCTTGCCTCCACCAGTTTTATGAGCCTAAAGCACAAACTCTGGGTTGTGGCCTCCCTTTGAGTTTGTGTGTGGGGGGCTATTAGATTAGGATAATAGATAGAAGCTTGTATCAGTTTTTACTAGTACTGACACCTGTCAGTTATAGATGTAGTTTGCACCTGCTATAGTAAGTCACCTTGTTACCTCTATAAGTAACAAGGTGTTATCTCTTCATAACTAACTTTAGAGTGTAACATAATTCAGTTACAAGATAAAAAAACGTAAAACCTAACTCTCTCTACACTAGTTTCTAACAATGCTCTATCATAAAACTATAACATCATTCTTACCAAAGTGCCCCGTCAATGACTCCCGTGTGATCAGTTCTACAAGAATGTGATTTCTTGTAGGCTCCAACGATCGTCAGAAAATAGCCAAATGCCCACACGACCAGTGTCGAGGATATGACTGCAAAACGATTTAGGACTAAAATACGCCGATCATCTCGCCTCACATGAGGAAGGTACTGCTCAAAGAAACAACTATGCTTTAGAATATAAATTTGGAATATGACATAAATAAAGGAAAGGAAACAAAAAAATCACCTGTGTAAACATCAACAAAAGTATAAGCTCAGGTAGTCCAATCTCTACGCATTCTGCAAGCTGAGATTTAAAAGTAATAATTAAAAAAATTGAGTCATAGAAATTATAATTTGCAAATGTATGAAAAAAAACATAGCGATCTTATTGTAAAAATAAAACCATGCCATAGGAAAACCGAACCGCTGAAGTCCAAACCCCGAAAGCGCAACTAATGGAACAATAGAGAGAGGGCTTAAGAACCTAAACAAAAATATAGAAAATTAATCATATATATTTTTAACTAAATAATTCTCAAAATTCATGTAATGTCTAAACTGGGGATTAGAATGCAGAATGAACCAACCTCACTATATACCGCCAACTGCCACAAAATCCAACAATGATTTGCATGGTCGATCCAATCATAAGTGCACCCTGTGTTGCACGCATAATTCCTAAAAATCTCTACACATTGATCAGAAAATTAGTTAGTTTTAATAAGTAAAAAGACAAATTAATGAAAAATAGAAGGGGCTTTGTCATGAACCAACCTCTGTGGGATCCACAATCCCGCTATATCTACTCGATAAGAGAACTGAGAGGGTGGTCGGCACATATATGTGTGAAGCGCCAATGACCACGGGTAGACGAGTCCCAAAGAAACTCTGCGTCAGGGTGTTTGTTCCAGCCACAAGCAACAAACTCTGTATTACCATAGCCTTTTCTCTCTATTTAAAGAAAGGTTAAGTTAAAAACATTGTTAGAATTAAAAATTCAAACAACTTCATCACAAATCAATTTTCTTCTTATATTCAACTTAAACATTAAAGACTTACATCTCCTCCTCCCATCTGAGGAACTAATATGAATGGTATAAGAGCCATCTGACCCAACATGACAATATAATGCTGAAAACCCAGTGCTATAGCCTCACCTAGAGTATCAAAAAATATTAACATTAGCATTCACACTAATTAAGGCATTCCCATATAAACGAACATGCATAAGAAACATTTTGAAGAACAATTCTCTATTAAGTCGCCCTCTACTATTGAAGAACATCATCAACCCCATAATTCTGAAATCATCGTACGTGAGCATAACCTAGCTTCATTTCCTTATCTTTCCCTAACCCAATCATCATACATTAATGAGTTAATACCTCTCAACCCTATGCATCCACCCCCTTAAACAATTAACAAACATATGTCATCATCCCTAACTCACATATTCAACTCACATTAGTATCTTTCTCAACCATTATTCAACCGGGGTATTTGAACAAACATATCTATGGTGTTATTGTTTTTTCTATTTATAATTCCTTGTATTTCAATTGTTCTATTCTTCGAATTTGTATTTAATTTTGTTCCATTTTTGTTCCATGTATTTTAACTGTTGCATTTTCTTATTTTATGTTTGATGGTTTCCCATTTTTGATTCTGTTTTTTTTTTTCAAGAGTGTGGGTGACGGTCACGGTTTTGATGGACGTATGAGATTGGAGTTATTTGTGAACATTGTTTAAGGAGACTAGCACATATAGTATTGCTCTAAGGTTGGTTATGCTCTGAGTTAGGGCAGTAAAAAACATATGTTTGCTTTATGTATTCAGTCACAAACTGCTGTTGGCTATGGTTTTTTTTTTCATAAGCAACTACTTGTATTAAGAATAGGGATACTAGGGGGCTATGGTAATTGTCAGACAGTGTGCCAATCAACCAGTGGCAAAGCAAGATTAACAGAGGGATGCTCATTTAGAAAGAAGGGAGATTAATAATAGAGTTATTTTGTGTTTTATAGAATTGATTGCTTAAAAAATGAGTTACTCAATTATAATAGAATGTATTTGAATTGATAATAGACAGCATTAAGTAGATGATAAAGCTCCATAACAAATCCAACAAAAAAATCTGCATAACAAATTGAACTAATAACTAAAAACATATATACACGATTCATCTTTTTTTTTTCTATCAAATTTTTCTTTATGAATTTTTAAATAATAAGGCCCATATAATTAATTATTATTAGTAGTAATATAAATGTATAAGAATTGTAAATTGTAATCATCAATCTTTTATATATTTATGAATATTTATGAATATCATTAAATATGTTAATTATTTTCTTATCAAATAATTAATTTATTATACCTTATTCAAATTTAATTTATTAATATGTTTCAAAATTATTTAAGATTCTCGTGAAATATTGGTCTTTTATATTTTTTTAATATTATATTTTTATTATGTTGTATACACATTTTTATTTTAAAATTTTTTATTGTTTTTATTTTATAAGTTTGATTTTAATTATTATTTTCTTTCCTTTTATTGTTAATTTTTAAGTTGTAGTTTTATTTGATAATTGTTAATTTATCTTAACTGTATATATTGGTTCAATTTTATAGTTGTCAATCTAATCCAAATTTCAATGCAACAACTTTTACTGAAAAAATTGTGAATAAGAGTATCCTGGAGTTTAGTTGAAAAGCGATACATTTAACCAATTAAACACTATGATGCAATGCCACATCACTTCTTATTTTATTTTATTTTTAAAATAAATTAAAATTTTAATAAAAATTGCACTAAAGTAACTGTATCCAACTTAAATTCATGAATACCAAAAAATTTACCTAAATAAAATCAAAAAATTTGAGTTTTAATTTTTCTTCTTCCTTCCATTCTTCATTAATAGCTGTTAAATTGTATCTTAAGATTAGAAAATCTAATTTTGAATATGAGAAACATAAAATAAAAATTGATAAGTTAACTGAATTTCAAACAAAAAAGTCTATAAAAATCAAATGGAGGAAATGAAAAAAATTGATAAGTTAACTGAATTTCAAACAAAAAAGTCTATAAAAATCAAATGGAGGAAATGAAAAAAATTTATAAGTTAACTAAATTTCAAACATAGTTGTAGATATAAAAGTGCATTGAAAGAAAATAACTAACCCCATGGAGGAGATGATAGAACGCAATAAGATACGTTCGGCAGTATCTCTGCAACTGGATGCGGAGATAGTGTGGCCGCTGGTGTGGTTGTGGGTGCGTCCACCTCCTCCTCATACGCACTGGATAGTGGTGTCTCCGAGGATGGGACCTCCTCCTCATGCACGTCGGATGGTTCTTGTCCATCCGAGCGATAATCTGAATCTTGCTGAGACATCTAAAAAGAAGCCAATTTAAATATGAATAACACAAACTCATATATAATACAAAATCAGGAACAAGTAATAATTTAAAATTATCAAATAATTTTCATAACAAATTTAAAATATATTCAATTTTCATAAATTACCACTAAGTTTTATGAATTTTCATATGCTAAAAATAATCAATAGTTATTTTATTATCCACACTAATTGATTATATATATATATATATATATATATAATATTTTTCAATTTCTAAGTCATTAAAATAAATAAATACTAGTGGCGGTGGATTTGTTTAATCTCTTTGGGTGTGTGGGTAATGTGGTGGAGGAAGTCACCCCTCCAAGGAGCAATAAATTTGGGAAACGGTTCGGGTTTGCAAGATTTAAGGGGGAAGAGGATGAAAGAATGGTAGCGGTGAAACTCGATAACATTATGATCGATTGGAAGAAAATACATGTCAATCAACCGAGGTTTAGTAGGAATTGAAGTAAAAGTGGAATGAAGGCGTCACAGAAACAAAAAGGTTATCAGAAAGAGGTGGTTAATCCGCTTGTAACAAGGTTCGTCGAGGGTTCTAAATCCTTCACTAAAATGGTTTCGGAGGTGAAGAAGAATGTTGCTCATGGGGAAGTTGTTTCTTTCGCTTTTAGTTTTAATCCCAAGATTAGGAATCGATGGAAGAAGGCTTATATTGGCGAAGTTCTTTTCTCAAGGGAGTCTTATAACAATCAAACTCATCTTGAAATTGAAGGATTTTTTCTATCAAGGTTCACCCGTTGGGGGCGAATCTCTGTTTGTTAGAAGATTTGGACAAAGGGATTATACAAGAACTGTTACTAAAAAAGGATTTGTGGTGGAAACAATGGTTCAAATCGATAAAACCATGGCAGGAGAACGACGTAGATTATGAGCGGGTGGTTTGGGTTAGAGTACATGGGGTACCTTGCCACGCATGGAGTTTAGTTTTCTTTGAACGGATTGCAAATATCCTTGGGTCTTATGTTTGTGTTGATGATAATAATATAGCGGGATGTAATATGGACATAAGGATTTTACTAAAGGTCCCTTTCTATTTCCATTTGAAGGAACGTTTAATGATGGCCATAGACGGTGTAAATTTTACATTGATACTTCGTGAAGACACGGATGGTCCAGTTCTTTAGTTAATCAATTGGCTTCCAGGAAGAGTGAAAAGAGTGAGGATTCATCTTCTTCTTTGAGTACCGAAGCTTTCTTGTCTAATTTTGATGTTTCTATTGGAGATGAAGAGTTAGGAACACATGTTAGATCCAAAAGCAATTTTGAATAGGAGTAAGGATGAGGTAGGGGAGAAAGAGACAGAGGGAATAGGGACGGATGTACACGGCACAGTAGGGAAGGTTGTAGTGCTTGATGTAGTTTATGTCAATGAAGTAATTCAACTATAAAAATATTTATGAAACAATCTATAAAACCATCTATTATCATTACCAAATTGAATAATTCATAACTTATTTTCACGGGTCACTGTCACCACAATATCGTTTTTATTTTAATCAACAAAATATTTGTAAAAATTTATAGTATTAGACATATAAAATTTATGATGTTGATGATTTATTACATATTTATTTTTAAATATTTTTAGTTATTAGTTATGTTACAATAACAATAATATCAACAATAATTAAGCCTTATCGAAATATTTAAGATATGAATGAACTTACCCGTGCGGACACACGAGTCTTCTACTAGTTGATAAAGGAAAAGGGATTGTGACAAGTGAGGTGAGAACTTCTTTCGACGATGCAATTCAAACGAGAAGGGAGGAGAAAAATCATACCAAAGGAAATGGCTCTTCTGTCTTCTTATCTGAACATACCTTTTCTTCTTTTTCTGGTACAAACGTTTCTGATTCATGTTAACCCCTTACAGTCAAATTGGGCCCCCTTATGATACTTCATCTTTTACCGAGTCATTAAATGTTAATTTGGTTAGTAAAAAGAGGAAAGGGAAAAAATCTTGGTTTAAAAATACTATGGAATTCAGTGGGCATTTGAACCGTATTTTATCAAGGCCTAGCAGGAATGTTTTCAAGAAGACCAACACTAAGCTTGTAGAGGATTCAGACAATATTGAAGGCCCGACTCTTTCTTATCCTTTGAAGGTATTCCCCTTTACTGCAACGGATAACATAAGATGTTATATTTCTTTCTCTAAAGTGGTTCTTCCATATTCATTTGATATAGCTTGCTGCAACTTCATAATTCGTGCCAATCTGGATTCTTCATCTGATGAACGTTTATGCGACGCGATTGTTAGATTAGGTGTGGCTTTGGGGCTTTCCAGAAGGGAATTCTAGAAGAAACTTGTAGACATGAAATAGGTGGAATCAAGGAACAAGGAAGGACGGGAGGTGAAGATTAATAACTTTAAATGATTATTTCTATTTTCAACATTAGGGGAGGCAGTAGTGTAATAAAAAAGAAGCAGATTAGTAACATCATCAACCAAGGGAAAATGAATATGTTTCTTATTCAAGAAACCAAGTTGAAGGAGGTATCAAATTCTATATCTAGTAGTTTCTGGACGACGGAGGAGATTGGCTTTTCACATTCCGGGGATGATGGGTTGTCGGAGGCTTGTTGACCTTGTAGTGAACTCCTATGTTTACATTAATTTATAGTTTATGTGGCATTGGGTATCTCGGCACAACGGTTTCTTAGAATTGAGGTACTTTTTACATAGTCAACATTTACTCTTCTTGTTTGTTAAGTCAAAAACGTGATTTATGGACTCACTTGCTTGTTTTGAAATAAAGGCATCAAGACGGGTAATGGATTATCGAGGGAGATTTTAATGTAGCCAAAAGGAGGAATGAGATATTTGGTCTAACTTCGGTCATAAGCAACACGTAATGGAAGGAGTTTTCGGATTTCATTGAAGATATTGGTTTGGTGGATGTTCCTAGTAAAGGCAAGAAGTTTAGTTAATTTAGTGGCGATGGTAAATCAAAGAGTAGGATTGATAGGTTTCTTGTGTTCTAATATATAGTTTCGTAGTGGGGAGTGGTTGGTCAATTGATTGGTTTGAGGTATGTTTCGGATCATTGTCCAGTTTGGTTGATTGTTGATAAAGAGGATTGGGGCCCTAAGCCGTTCATATTCAATAATGAATGGTTTTTCGATAAGGGCTTTATTCCTTTTATTGAGAAGGAGTGGAAGAGTTTTGTGGTGGACGGACGAGGAAATTTTGTCTTGAAAGAGAAATTTTGCTTAATCAAAGAAAAGTTGAAATGGTGGAACAAATTTATTTTTAGTGAATATCATATGGAGATGGAGGGAGGCATTAGGGATTTGAATGATCATGATGATAGAGAACTTTGGGAGGAGGAAGCGCAAGCTATCAAGTACAAGGCTAGAAAGAGAGTTTTGTTAATTCATTGAGTACAGAGGATAGTTTATATCTTGTGGTTCCTTTCTTGGAGGTGGAGATAAAAGATGCGGTGTAGAGTTGCGATGGTTCAAAAAGTACTGGTACAATTGGTATTTCCCTTCTCTTTTTAAAGAATTGTTGGTATTTTCTAAAAGACGATGTTTTCTCGTGTTTCAACACTTTATTTTTCATAGCGGTCTTGTCTAAATCAATAACATCTTATTTTCTTACTATTATTTCAAAGAATTCTAATCCGTTGGGTCTTGATGAGTATCAGCCAATTTGTCAAGTGGGATGTATTTATAAGATTATCTCTAAATTGTTGGCTAGTAGGATTAAGAAGGTACTTTGTTCGATAATATCTAATCGTCAAATCCCCTTTGTTCCGGGTAGATCAATGGTTGATGGGGTTCTTGTTGCTAACGAATTGGTGGGATTAGTCTAATAGGGAAGGGAAAGAATGCTTTCTTTTAAAAGTGCATTTCGAAAAAGCTTATGATAAAGTGAGTTGAAATTTCCTTAGATATATTATGAGGAGGACGGGTTTTAAGATACGATGGATGGAGTCTTTGGTTTTTACGAGCAATATGTCGGTTCTTGTTAATGGTAGTCCTACAAAGTAATTTGGCGTAGAAAGGGGAATACTTCAAGGTGATCCTATTTCTCCTTTTCTTTTTGTCATTGTGGCAGA
Source organism: Vicia villosa (assembly GCF_029867415.1). Classification (NCBI taxonomy): domain Eukaryota; kingdom Viridiplantae; phylum Streptophyta; class Magnoliopsida; order Fabales; family Fabaceae; genus Vicia; species Vicia villosa. The sequence continues at coordinate 68,088,296 of NC_081181.1, read as the reverse complement.
AGGATTAAAGGTTTTGGTAGGTAAGGCGCTTGACAATGGAGTTTTCTTGGGTTACAACGTGAATGGTAAATGTTTTATTGATATTCTTCAATTTGCGGACGACACTTTATTGGTAGGAAATGGGAGTTGTGTTAGAACAAGATTTGTTCTGATCAATATTCTTAGTTTTGATGATAACAAGGATATGAATTTTGTGTGAGATAATGTGGTACTCGTACTCTAATACATTGCAATTTCCTTTTCAGGAAATATATAAAGAGTATGCACAAATCAGCGCTCAGAAGCTTTGTCTCAGAAGGTTCAGCATGCAACATCAGAACATGGTCTAGCAAAACATCAGAAGATGGTCAAGGCAGAATCAGAACATGGGTCTATGGAAGCATCAGAAGAACTTGAGTTCAGAAGCAGAAGCACTGAAGTTCTCATGGTATCACGCTCAGAAGCACTTCAAGGTCAGAAGACAAGAAGATGCTATGCACCAAGCTGTTTGACTCTGATGATATTCAAACGTTGTATACACAAACATCAGATCAGAAGAAAGTACAGGTGGCAGGCTACACTGACTGACAAAAGGAACGTTGGAAGCTATTAAAGGCAACGTCAGTAGACACAGCGTGAACAAGGCTCGAGGTAGTTGACAAAAGCGTGAAACATTAAATGCAATGCTGTACGGAACACGCAAAGCATTAAATGCTCCCAACGGTCATCTTCTCAAGTGCCTATAAATATGAAGTTCTGATGAGAAGCAAGGTTACCAACTCTAGACGATTTGCTAACAATTAACTTGCTGAAACGCTGTTCAAACTCAAAGCTCATAAAACTTCATCTTCATCAAAGCTCACTACATTGCTGTTGTAATATATTAGTGAGATTAAGTTTTCAGAAGCATTTGTAATACTCTTAGAATTGATTACATTAATTTGTAAGTAACTAGAGTGATCAAGTGTTGATCAGGATACTCTAGGAAGCCTTAGCTTGTGTCTAAGCAGTTGTAATTAGAGTGATCACGTGGTGGTCAGGATACTCTAAGTCTTAGCTTGTGTCTAAGCATTTGTTCCTAGAGTGATCAGGTTGTGATCAGGATACTCTAGAAGACTTAGTCGTGGGCTAAGTGGAAAACCATTGTAATCTGTTGAGATTAGTGGATTAAATCCTCAAGTGAGGTAAATCACTCCGTGGGGATGGACTGGAGTAGTTTAGTTAACAACGAACCAGGATAAAAATAACTGTGCAATTTTTTTTTTATCGTTCAAGTTTTTGGACTACACTTATTCAAACCCCCCCTTTCTAAGTGTTTTTCCATCCTTCAATTGGTATCAGAGCGTCGGCTCTAAGGTGCAAGCACTTAACCGTGTTTAGAAAAGATTCAGGAAGAGAAAAACGCTTCAGTATAAGATGGCTGGTGAAATTCCAACAAATCCAACTGCATCTACATCTGGCTCTACTGAGCAATATAATGGTAACAATGGTTATACTAGACCATCAGTATTTGATGGTGAAAACTTTGAATACTGGAAAGATAAACTGGAAAGTTACTTTCTTGGTCTAGATGGTGAACTATGGGATCTTCTGATGGATGGTTACAAACATCCAGTGAAAGCTAGTGGCGTAAGGCTTACCAGGCAAGAAATGGATGATGATCAGAAGAAGCTTTTCAAGAATCATCCTAAATGTAGGACTGTTTTGCTGAATGCTATCTCTCATGCTGAGTATGAGAAGATACCTAATAGGGAAACTGCCTATGATATATATGAGTCATTGAAAATGACCCATGAGGGAAATGCTCAAGTCAAGGAGACTAAAGCTCTTGCTCTAATCCAGAAATATGAAGCCTTCAAGATGGAGGATGATGAAAACATTGAGAAGATGTTCTCAAGATTGCAAACGCTAACTGCTGGATTAAGAGTTCTGGATAAAGGCTACACCAAGGTTGATCATGTAAAGAAGATTATCAGAAGCCTACCCAGAAGATGGGGTCCAATGGTGACTGCATTCAAGATTGCCAAGAATCTGAATGAAGTTTCTTTGGAAGAGCTTATCAGTGCCTTGAGAAGCCATGAAATAGAGCTGGATGCAAACGAGCCTCAGAAGAAAGGTAAGTCTATTGCATTAAAATCTAATGTTAAAAAATGCACTAACGCTTTTCAGGCTAGAGAAGAAGATCCTGAAGAATTAGAATCTGAAGAAAAAGATGAACTGTCCATGATCTCTAGAAGGGTAAACCAACTCTGGAAGAGCAAGCAAAAGAAGTTCAGAGGCTTCAGAAGTTCAAAGAGATTTGAACGTGGAGAATCTTCTGGTGACAGAAGATCTGACAAGAAGAAGGTTGTCTGCTATGAGTGCAATGAGCCTGGACATTACAAGAACGAGTGTCCAAAACTTCAGAAGGAGAATCCCAAAAAGAAGTTTCATAAGAAGAAAGGTCTTATGGCAACATGGGATGATTCTGAATCAGAATCAGAATCAGACTCTGAAGGAGAACAAGCCAACTTCGCGCTGATGGCTACAGAAGATGATGGATCAGAATCTACATCAGAATCAGATTCTGAAGAGGTATTTTCTGAACTATCTAGAGAAGAGTTAGTTTCCAGTTTAACAGAACTTCAGGAACTCAAGGCTCATCTTAGTATCAAATACAAAAAGCTGAAGAAGCAGTTTGAATTTGAAACTAAGAAGCTGGAAGTGGAAAACTCTGAACTGAAGGAAAAAGTTTTAAATCTATCCAAATATAGTGGATCTCCTTCTGAAACATAAAAATCCATTCCTAGCATGAATCATATTCTGAAAGAATATGACTCGAGCTTCAGAAAGTTCTTATCTAGAAGTATTGGCAGAAGTCATCTTGCTTCTATGATATATGGTGTTTCTGGAAACAGAAGGTTTGGTTTTGGCTATGAGGGTGATACCTCACATAAATTTGAACCTGTTGATGATCTGAAGATCACATACAAGCCATTGTATGATCAGTTCAAATATGGCCATGCTCATGATATTAGGCTCACTTCATATGCACAGAAGTTTAACACTGTTCACACCAAGAAGCATCTGACACATCCTAAGAAATATCATGCTGACAAACCTAAAGAATATCATGCTGTTCCTCCTGTTAAATATTTTGCTAAACCCAAGTTCAATCAGAACTTGAGGAGAACTAACAAGAAAGGACCCAAGAAATTGTGGGTACCTAAGGAGAAGATAATTTCTGTTGCAGATATCCTTGGCGGCAAAGAGGACAAAAAGCAAAATGTCATGGTACCTGGACTCTGGGTGCTCGCGACACATGACGGGAAGAAGGTCTACATTCCAAGACCTGGTGCTTAAACCAGGTGGAGAAGTCAAGTTTGGAGGAGATCAAAAGGGCAAAATCATTGGCTCTGTAACCATAAGTCTTGGTAACTCTCCTTCCATAACTAATGTACTTCTTGTAGAAGGATTAACGCATAACTTATTGTCCATACGTCAGTTAAGTGACAATGGTTATGACATAATCTTTAATCAAAAGTCTTGCAAGGCTGTAAGTCAGAAGGATGGCTCAATCCTATTTACAGGCAAGAGAAAGAACAACATTTATAAGACAGATCTTCAGGATCTTGAGAAGTAGAAGGTGACTTGCCTTATGTCTGTTTCTGAGGAGCAATGAGTCTGGCACAGAAGATTAGGACATGCTAGTTTGAGAAAGATTTCTCAGATTAACAAACTAAATCTGGTCAGAGGACTCCCAAATCTGAAATTCAAATCAGATGCTCTTTGTGAAGCATGTCAGAAGGGCAAGTTCTCCAAACCTGCATTCAAGTCTAAGAATGTTGTCTCTTCCTCAAGGCCGTTAGAACTTTTGCACATTGATCTGTTTGGCCCAGTCAAAACAGCATCTGTCAAAGGGAAGAAATATGGATTAGTCATCGTTGATGATTATAGCTGCTGGACATGGGTAAAGTTCTTAAAACACAAGGATGAGTCTCATTCAGTGTTCTTTGAATTCTGCACTCAGATCCAATCTGAGAAAGAGTGTAAAATCATAAATGTTAGAAGTGATCATGGTGGCGAATTTGAGAACAGATTCTTTGAGGAGTTCTTCAAAGAAAATGGTATTGCCCATGATTTCTCTTGTCCTAGAACTCCACAACAAAATGGAGTTGTAGAGCGAAAGAATAGGACTCTACAAGAAATGGCCAGAACCATGATCAATGAAACCAATATGGCTAAGCATTTCTGGGCAGAAGCAATAAACACTGCATGTTATATTCAGAATAGAATCTCTATAAGACCTATTCTAAATAAGACTCCTTATGAATTGTGGAAGAACAGAAAGCCCAACATTTCATATTTCCATCCTTTTGGATGTGTATGTTTTATTCTGAATACTAAAGATCATCTTGGTAAGTTTGATTCTAAAGCACAAAAGTGTTTCCTTCTTGGATATTCTGAACGCTCTAAAGGCTACAGAGTATACAATACTGAAACATTGATTGTAGAGGAATCAATCAATATAAGGTTTGATGATAAGCTTGGTCTTGAAAAACCAAAGCAGTTTGAGAATTTTGCAGATTTTGATGTTGATATATCAGAAGCAGTAGAACCAAGAAGCAAAGCTGCAGAAGCTGGTAGTCTCAGAAGCAATGGATCAGAAGATCAAGTTGCTGCATCTTTAGAGAATCTCAGGATTTCTGAAGAGCCAACAGTCAGAAGATCACCTAGGCTTGCTTCAGCTCATTCAGAAGATGTGATCCTTGGGAAGAAAGATGATCCCATCAGAACAAGGGCATTCCTTAAGAACAATGCAGAATGTCAATTAGATCTTGTTTCTTTGATCGAGCCAACTTCTGTTGACCAAGCTCTAGAAGATCCTGACTGGATAATTGCCATGCAAGAAGAACTAAATCAGTTTACAAGGAATGACGTATGGGACTTGGTTCCTAGACCAAAAGGATTTAACATCATCGGCACTAAGTGGGTGTTCAGAAACAAGCTAAGCGAGAAGGGAGAAGTGGTAAGAAACAAAGCCAGACTGGTAGCTCAAGGTTATAGTCAGCAAGAAGGGATTGACTACACAAAAACCTTTGCACCAGTGGCCAGGTTAGAATCTATTCGTCTATTAATTTCTTTTGCCACTCAACACAACATCACTCTTTATCAAATGGATGTTAAGAGTGCCTTCATAAATAGTTTTATAGATGAAGAAGTTTATGTCCATCAACCTCCTGGTTTTGAAGACTCCAAGTCTCCAAATCATGTTTTTAAATTAAAGAAATCATTATACGGATTGAAGCAAGCTCCGAGAGCTTGGTATGAACGTTTAAGTTCCTTCCTTCTGGAAAATGGTTTCACTAGAGGAAAAGTGGACACTACTCTCTTTTGTAAAACCTTTAAAAAGGATATTTTAATATGTCAAATATATGTTGATGATATCATCTTTGGAACATCTAATGCTACACTTGGAAAGGAGTTTGCTGAGTCTATGCAGGCTGAATTTGAAATGAGCATGATGGGAGAACTCAAGTATTTCCTTGGAATTCAAATCAACCAAACTTCTGACGGAACTTATGTTCATCAAACGAAGTATGTGAAAGAACTTCTGAAGAAGTTTAATCTTTCTGAAAGCAAAGAAGCCAAAACTCCTATGCATCCAACATGTGTCCTAGGTAAGGATGAGGTAAGTAAGAAGGTAGATCAGAAGTTGTACAGAGGTATGATTGGATCTCTTCTATACCTAACTGCTTCTAGACCTGACATTCTCTTCAGTGTTTGTTTGTGTGCTAGATTCCAATCAGATCCGAGAGAATCTCATTTAACTGCGGTTAAGAGAATTCTGAGGTATCTGAAAGGTACTACTAATGTTGGTTTAGTTTACAGAAGATCCAAAGATTACAACTTAGTAGGATTCTGTGATGCTGACTATGCTGGAGATAGAATAGAAAGGAAGAGCACTTCTGGAAGTTGTCAATTCCTTGGAAGTCATCTGATCTCATGGTACAGCAAGAAGCAAGCTACAATTGCCCTCTCAACAACAGAAGCAGAATATGTTGTTGCTGCTGGTTGTAGCACACAAATGCTCTGGATGAGAAGTCAGCTAGAAGATTATCATATATATGAGAGTAACATTCCTATTTTCTGTGATAATACTTCTGCTATATGTTTATCTAGGAATCCTATTTTACATTCAAAAGCTAAACATATTGAGATTAAACATCATTTCATAAGGGACTATGTTCAGAAGGGTATTATATCTTTAAACTTTGTGGATACAGACCATCAATGGGCTGATATCTTTACAAAACCCCTTGCTGAAGATAGGTTTAAGTTCATTCTGAAGAATATCAGTATGGATTTATGCCCAAAATGAGAAGATGAGAAGATCTTATGTATGAGTATCTTCTGAAATGAGATTGGATTAGTCTTTTATAAGAAGTTCTGATTGTAATCAATTAGAAGTAGTGATTCTGTTATTACTAACATTTCATTGTCTAAGTTGACTCAGAATCTCTTTAAAAGTAAAACAGCTGTAACTGGCTATCCAGATGGTAAACACGTGTTCACTATTTCTGGACAAGCGTGCGTGCAGTTGAGGGGACACCTACTTAGGTAACTGTGCTAATCACTTCTTTTGTCATTATTATCTCTCTTCACGTCACGTAACATTAAATGCTATCCATCATTTCCTTTTATTTCTTTTCTTTTATATTCTTCAAACGTTTCTTTTCTCCCTTATATTTCTCTCTCTTGCATTCAGTTTCTTTTTCGCTCTCTCTCTCTCTGCATGTTGCATAAACCCTAGTTTATTCATCTTCAACCTAGCATTCATCATGAACCCTGTTTCAAGTTCCTCCCAACAAGCATTCAACAGACAAGAGGTTTCTCCACTAAAAACTCGCTACATTCCTCCATCAGAAATGGAAGTTTTATGTAAATCTTCTGTGGACTCTGATGAATTGGGTGCTTATGGTTTCAAACCAAAAACGAAGACGAAGGCTCAAGGGTGGTCGATCTATTTGAATAGAACGGTTGGAAGGGTTGTCTGGTTCCAGGTTGAGAAACAAATCTCGGGAATCACTGACATTGATTTCAAGACGGATCTCTCAAGATTCCAAGAAGTCTCAAGTCAGATCTCTTCTGTGATGCTGTTATCAACATTTATCCAAAGGAAGAAGACTTTCTTGAGTTATTGGATGAAGTTAAGGATCATGTTCTTGACTTCTATGTTAAGGGAAAGCTCTGTTTGAGACATTAGCTTTCTTCATGTGAACTGTCTCTCACTTCCTCCTTGAATTCATGCATTCTCTTACAGTGGAGGTTCTAGTCTGGACAGGCATGCAGAGTTTCAAGCTTTCATGGCTAGACAAACTGAGAACACCGCAGGGATTCATGATATGTTAGCTAAGATTATGTCTAAGCTAGGGTTGTAGTCCTTAAGTCCTTGTAGTTTTCTTTCCTTGTTGCATCTGCTTTTCTGCATTCACCTTTTGTAATTCTGTTGTTAAAATCAATGAAAAAGCTATTCTGTTTCATTCTTTTTGTCTCTTGCTTTACATCTGAATCTTTTATATTCTTTTTGATGTTATGACAAAAAGGGGGAGAAAATGATGATAAATGATCAGATTAATATTATGAGTTACCGGGAAGAAAGTCCCTACACCACTAACAGAACTTGCAAAGTTCTATGTTTTAAGTTGTGTTTTTGCAGGATTGAAGACAATCTAAAGGCTCAACACAAGAAGCAAAATCATGAGGATCATGAAGAGAAGCTACTCTAAAGAATCAAGCTTTTGGATTCTTGAAGCAGGCTGAGTGCTATGAAGCTTCAGAATCAGAAGCAAGAAGGAAGAATGTTCAGATATTCTGATGATATAATATATTCTGAAACATTATGTCTATGTGTTCTAACACATACCATATTGCTCTGATACATATTATGTGTTATGAAACATATTTCTCGTTCTGACTCTTTCATGCTGACTTTTGTCGTATAGTTTGTTCTGTAACATTTCAAGATGTAGAGATGCTCTGATGATGCTCTGGTACATTCAACAATGTTCTGATACAATCTAGCATGAAGTGATGTAAGAAGAAATTCAAGCTCTGAATCTGTCCGATGGAAGCAAGAATCAGAAGCTGTGAATGTTCTGAAGATCAAAGAAATTCAAGTTCTGAAGCTGTCCGATGGAAGTAGAAATCAGAAGTTGTGAATGTTCTGTGGATCTAAAGAAATTCAATGTTCTGAAGCTATCCGATGGAAGCAGAAATCAGAAGCTGTGAATGTTCTGTGGATCTAAAGAAATTCAATGTTCTGAAGCTGTCCTATGGAAGCAGAAATCAGAAGTCATGAATGTTCTGTAGATCAAGCACTGTGAACGTCTCTACTGAAATACTCAGGGAAGTCTTTTATTATTAAAATGCTTCTAGTATTAATTTCAGGGGGAGATTATTCATCTCAGGGGGAGATTATTAATCTCAGGGGGAGACATATTCACATGCTTATGCTATAGCTGTGTAAATTGTCTTTAGCCGTCTGCTCTTTCTGATCGCAAATTCATATCATTTATATATGTTTTTGTCATCATCAAAAAGGGGGAGATTGTTAGAACAAGATTTGTTCTGATTAATATTCTTAGTTTTGATGATAACAAGGATATGAATTTTGTGTGAGATAATGTGGTACTCTAATACATTGCAATTTCCTTTTCAGGAAATATATAAAGAGTATGCACAAATCAGCGCTCAGAAGCTTTGTCTCAGAAGGTTCAGCATGCAACATCAGAACATGGTCTGGCAAGACATCAGAAGATGGTCAAGGCAGAATCAGAACATGGGTCTATGGAAGCATCAGAAGAACTTGAGTTCAGAAGCAGAAGCACTGAAGTTCTCATGGTATCACGCTCAGAAGCACTTCAAGGTCAGAAGACAAGAAGATGCTATGCACCAAGCTATTTGACTCTGATGATATTCAAACGTTGTATACACAAACATCAGATCAGAAGAAAGTACAGGTGGCAGGCTACGCTGACTGACAAAAGGAACGTTGGAAGCTATTAAAGGCAACGTCAGTAGACACAGCGTGAACAAGGCTCGAGGTAGTTGACAAAAGCGTGAAACATTAAATGCAATGTTGTACGGAACACGCAAAGCATTAAATGCTCCCAACGGTCATCTTCTCAAGTGCCTATAAATATGAAGTTCTGATGAGAAGCAAGGTTACCAACTCTAGACGATTTGCTAACAATTAACTTGGTGAAACGCTGTTCAAACTCAAAGCTCAGAAAACTTCATCTTCATCAAAGCTCACTACATTGCTGTTGTAATATATTAGTGAGATTAAGCTTAAACTTTAAGAGAAATATCATTGTTGTGATTATAGCTTTTCAGAAGCATTTGTAATACTCTTAGAATTGATTACATTAATTTGTAAGTAACTAGAGTGATCAAGTGTTGATCAGGATACTCTAGGAAGTCTTAGCTTGTGTCTAAGTAGTTGTAATTAGAGTGATCACGTGGTGGTCAGGATACTCTAAGAAAGTCTTAGCTTGTGCCTAAGCATTTGTTCCTAGAGTGATCAGGTTGTGATCAGGATACTCTAGAAGACTTAGTCGTGGGCTAAGTGGAAAACCATTGTAATCTGTTGAGATTAGTGGATTAAATCCTCAGGTGAGGTAAATCACTCCGTGGGGGTGGACTGGAGTAGTTTAGTTAACAACGAACTAGGATAAAAATAACTGTGCAATTTGTTTTTATCGTTCAAGTTTTTAGACTACACTTATTCAAACCCCCCCTTTCTAAGTGTTTTTCTATCCTTCAAGTTGGAAACATCTTTGGGAGATAAAGGCATTTTTGAGAGGCTTTGAGTTGGTGTCGGAGTTAGGTTTAAACTAGCACAAGTTTAAACTCATTGGTATCAACATTAATCCTAATTTTTGGGGGGTAGAAAATTCTTTTCTTTCTTGTAGGTCGAAGGCTAAAGATTTCAAATTCCTTGACATCTTAATTGCTTATAATCCCTGAATAATCTCTTCTTTGAGGCCTTTTTTGGAAAACATTGGGAGGAGATTGAACTCTTGGAAAGGGAAACGACTTAGTTTTGGAGGGAGGAATACCCTTTTAAAATCGGTTGAGTAGTTAGGTGATTTCACTCTATCTTTTACAAAGACCCTAAAAAGATTATTGTGGAGATTAATAAGTTGCAAAGCAATTTTTCGTGGGGGCTTGGAGGGGATCAAAAAATTTCATTGGGTTAGTTGGAAAGATGTTTGCAATCCTGTTGAGAAGGATGGTCTCGGTATTAGCAGATTGGAAGATTTCAACAATGCACTTCTATTGAAGTGGAATTGGAGAATTTTAAGAGCCTCAAGTTCTTTGTGGTTTCGGACGTTGAAGGCTAGATATGCAGATATTAATTTATACGCTGTGTGTGGAGTAAAAAATATTATGAAGAATAGGAGTAGATCGGTTTGGTGGTCAGATATCTCTTTGTTTGGGAAAAAGCTACCAGAAAAGTTTTTTTTTTTAAATCTTGTAAATTTCGGGTAGCTCGGTTATTCTATTTATTTTTTGCATGCTCAATGGTTGGACGAGGGAAATATAAAGGATATTTTTTCGGATCTCTATGTTTTGTCTCTTTTGCAGGATGCTTCGATTGGAGTAATGGGAGGTTTAATTGATGGTGTTTGGCATTGGGGAGACATTGGCATTCCGAACCCGATTGATCCAAGTTGTACAGCGGCTGTAAATAGCCTTGTGTCGTTGCTTCCTGCGCAAATTCTGTCTTCTATCAGTCCAGATCTAGCATCTTGGCTGCACACGGGAGACAAAAAATTTCGGTGTCTTCTTGCCATAAGGCTTTATGTAATCGGTTCATTTCATTGGCCTAAGCAAATCGCTTCGACATTGTTTTCTCCGATATTTGGAATGTGGAAGTTTCTCTCAAAGTGAAAGCTTTTGGATGGAGATGTTTCATTAACAAAATTCCAACTACATATTCATTTTTCATTAGAGGTATTCTTAATCCCTCTTCGAATCTTTCTTGTGTTTTTTGTGATGAGGTAGTAGAATCTTCGTCCCATTATTTTTATCTTGTCGAAATGTCGTTGTTGTTTGGAAGGAAATGGTCGAGTGGATAGGAGTCATATACCCTATCTCCTTTGATTTCAAAGAAAGTTTTCGGTTTTGGTGGTCTTATTGTCTTTTTAATCAAGTTAGAAGAGGAAAGACGAATGTTGTTTGGTTGACTATTGTTTAGAGTCTTTGGTTGTGTAGGAATGGAATTATTTTTAACAACTCTTCTTGGAATGCAAGGGACGTTGTTTGGGGGTGCAAAAGTTTGTTTGGAGGTGGTTTTATATCGGGAAAATTACCCAACTCAATTGTAACTTGTATGAGTATATCAATAACCCATTGTATTATTTAAGTTAGGTTGCAATAGATGAGTAATTTTCTCTTGGGATGCAAGGGACGTTATTTGGGGGTGCAAAAGCTATTTTTGTATCCGAGTTCCTAAAATTTTTGTTCTTTATAAATACATCTTGCTTTCTTAAAAAGAAAAAAAATACAATACCTACCTTCATTCACATTCAATCTTCCCTTAAAATGTTTATGCTTTTTATCTCACAGTATTTATAAACCATTAATTTTACCTTCTACACCTTACAACGTGAGTAAATTCTAAAAAAACCCGCTTTTGCAACGTAATGAAAAATCTAGCAGCTCTATAATCTATATATATAATATATATAATAAATTCAAACCTAAACTATTAAATTTAAATCTAAGCTAACTTAAAATAGATTCACGTAAGAAGCCGAATAACCTAATATATGTGTTTAAACGTGTTTGAGAGCTAATATATGTGTTTAAACGTGTTCGAGAGCTTATATCAAATTAAAATCTCCCCAAACCGCAACACAATGATACAATATCACAATCGTTTAATAGTCAACAGTCTATAATCCAACAGTCTACACAAAGTAAAGATAAAAAGCACAACAAAATATAAAATGTTACCGTCTAAACCACAACACTTTTATCGTTATGATATGGAAAGGAAGCTAAACGGAGGAATGAGAAACCACAACTGGGGTGCTGATGCTATTTCACGGTGATGAAGTGGATCAACTTAAAGTTGAGTTGCAGAGGTTGGAAGGTGTTTGTTTCAATGTTTCTTAGAGTGTTGTAGGGAAACTCAATGTGGGTTTAATGGTGGAAGGAGATGATGAAAGGTGGATGAGAAGGGATGGCGATTATGAGTATTGGTTTTATGTTAGATGGTGGTGGGATAATGAGTCTATGATCAGAAAACAGTGTGATGTTGTGAGTGGAGTCAAGTCAAGTCTAATGCCCAACTAACAGTCAAACAATATATAGGGACGGATTTACGTACAACAAAATGGAGGCAAAATTCATTTGAATCATTAATCATATATTTTAATTTTTGACCCAACTAAAAGTATAGTCATGCCCCCACATTTTTCATCACGTCACCGATGCGAGTCTCACAATGAAGACAATGTTATTTTGAAGAAGACAGTGTTATAATTATATTTTAGCAAATTGACATTTTAAAAAATACAGGGAAGTATAAGAGATAAATTTAAGTCTAAAAGATAAATTGACTAAAAATAGTAATTTTTTTATTTGTGTGATAAATTTAAGTCTAAGAGATTTATTTATTTGCATTAAGTGCTTTAAATTAAGTGATTTTTTATAAAGATATATAAATAATTATAAGATAAAATAAATTTAAATTATTTTAAACTGATACCTATAAATTAAGAAAAGCTTATGAAAAATATCATTATTAAGTTGTTTTCAAAATTTTCTTTTCTAAGACAATTTCACAAAATTAATTATACTGTAAGGCAAGCACAAATAAATTTATTTAAACAAGTTTTAAATAATTTTTTTATTAATTTTAATTTTTTTTATTTATTAGAGTGCTATATAATTTTTTTTTTTTATTATACTGATTTAGAGCATTTTCTGTGCTCTGTTATAATATAATCATTGTTTATAAAAAAATATAAACAGTCAAAACATATATAGGGACGGATTTACCTACAACAAAATGGAGGCAAAATTCATTTGAATCATTAATCATATATTTTAATTTTTGACCCAACTAAAAGTATAGTCATGCCCCCACATTTTTTATGACGTCACCGATGCAAGTCTCACAATGAAGACAATGTTATTTTGATGAACATAGTACAAATTAATATTTAATACATATAATTATATTGTTAGCAAATTGACATTTTAAAAAATATAGTGAAGTCTAAGAGATAAATTTAAGTCTAAGAGATAAATTGGCTAAAAATAGTCACTTTTTTATTTGTGTGATAAATTTAAGAATAAGAGATTTATTTATTTGCATTAAGTGCTTTAAATTAAGTGTTTTTTTATAAAGATATATAAATAATTATAAGATAAAATAAATTTAAATTATTTTAGTAAATAATATAAATTATTTTAAACTGATATCTATGAATTAAGAAAAGCTTATGAAAAATATCATTATTACGGTTGTTTTCAAAATTTTCTTTTCTAAAACAATTTCACAAAATTAATTATACTATAAGGCAAGCACAAATAAATTTATTTAAACAAGTTTTAAATAAATTTTTTATTAATTTTAATATTTTTTTATTTATTAATTAGAGTGTTATATATAATGATGTTAATAAAATTTCCAATATTCTTAAAATATAAAAATGCTACATAAATACTTATAATTTTAAACTTGAAAATGTCTTTATACATACACACACACACACACACATATATATATATATATATATATATATATATATATATATATATATATATATATATATATATATATATATATAACCTCATGGAGGAGGTATTAAGAAGCAACTCTACAACAGGATGCAAAGATAGTGTGGCTGCAGCCCGCGGTGCTTCCACCTCCTTCTCGTACGCAGTGAATGATGGTGATAATGGTGTGGTCGTGGGTGCTACTATAACGCCGCGAAGTTAATGAGTTATTTAATTAAATTAATCAAGGATTTATTCGTTGGAATTAGTTGAAGTCGAAATTTATCGGTATTATTCTAAAGGCGTAATTGAATTAATATGTTGATTTGAGCAGTTAAGTTTATGGCCGGATTTATTAGTCGGATCAGTCGGAGAAATACAAATTGCGAGTTGGAATTAATTAAGTTATGGATCGATTGTAGTTGTGGAATATTATTGGGAATAATATTCGTTTATGTTATGTGACTATTTAATTATTTATTTATTTAAGTTATTATGTGATATAATAATTATTGGAATATTTGATTATGGAGCTTTGTCGTAAGAGTTGAACATGTGAATCTTGATATGTTGTATATGATGTATGTTTATGTGAAGGATGATGAATTTTTGGAATTTATTGTTGTTGTGTATTACATTTCCTATATTATGTTTACTTATTATGATTTGAATTCTCACCGTTCAGCTGATATTTCCCCTACCATGGGAAATGAGCAAGTACTCAAAAATAGTTGTGGATGTTCGAAGTAATTTGATGAAGTATTTATGTTGCTCTATGACAAGTCAAGAGGGTCTGGCTCTGATACGTAGTACTCAGGGGGATAGTCGTTATTATTTAAGTTGTTGTATTCTAAGTAGACATTTATTTAAAGTTGAATGAAAGATATTTCTAAGTTGATTCTAATTTATAAGTTGAAGTTGGAAGTTATTGAATAACGTGATGTTTTTCGAATGCTATGTATCCATGTTAAATGTATTACAAGTTGTTTGTGGTTTTAAGTTGAAATGTGACATCCCATTGTATGTTGAAAGTTTTTAAATTACTCTGATTTTCGCTTATAATTTACCGGGTAAATTTGGGGTGTTACATTAGTGGTATCAGAGCAGGTCAGTCTGTCCGGCCAATGTTGTCTAATGTTGTTTATTCCCGTGTATGCGAAGAGTGTGTGAAACACTGTCGGTACTTGTTGTTTTTCTGATCAATTGTCTGCAGGAGTTGTTTTGAAGCTAATTAGGGGGAGAAGCTATGCTTCTCGGATATGTTCGGTTGTAGGATGTAGTATGCTGCTGAGGGCGGCAGTGAAAGTGTTGTTGGAGTTTGTTGTTTCTCGAGTCGAAGGTGACTTGTATTTAAGACTTTAAGTTTTAATTAAGTTAGAGCGTCTTGAAGGAGGATGATTAGACGTAGTTGATGGTTATTTCTAGAAGATGAAATTTAGGAATTTGTGATGTTCCAGCGCTGTTGATGGACTGTGAAGTTATTGTTTGAGCACCTTGCGTAAGATGTCGATGTTGGATCAATGATTAAGTACAATATTGTTGTAGACCTTGCTGTGGAATTCTTGGTAAGTGATTGAGACAATAATAGAAGTTGTTGAAGTTGTTGAAACGTTCTCAAGCATGAGTAAGAATTGGAAATGCGAAGAGATGAGTATGATTTCAATAATATGAAGTATTGATAATGGTGTACAGGAATTTTATTATGATGTATAGTCAAAGGTGTTTTAGTAAGTAGTTGTAAGACATCGGTGTTAGCTTGTTCAGATGATTTTGAAGGATTAGTGAATTATGGAATAAAAGTGTTTTTGGTGACGTGAGTACAAGGGCTAAAGGAAAGCTATTGTAGTTTAGTAACGATAGTTTATACTCCATTATGATTGTCAGCTACCTATTGACAAATTGAGGACTTGATCACCCTTAATATCTTGTTGATAGTAGACGAAATCGTGATTGGATGGTATAGACGTATCTTGCTAGCTTAATAGTGCATAAAGTGATGAATGTTATGTCGTGAAGATACTTGCTCTCTAGTTGGTTTGAATTAATAGAAAAGTATTCGTGAGAAGTTGACAAGTAATGAACAACTCGGAGAAGCTGATTTATAGGCGAGATAACATCGTAAAGTGGAGGATTGAGAATGTCGAGTGAACAACGATTTTTTGGTAGATGTTAAAGGAAGTCCGAACTAGATTAAGATTTGGAAACTATATATTTGACGAAAAATTTAATATGGACGATGACTTAAGATGGATTATATGAGTTGCGCAACTGAAGCGTAATATGGTTCAGTTGCTATACGTGTATAATTGTTAGAGGAGAAAAACTAAGTATCAGAAGCCAAGATGAATTATATGTCTTGACATACATGTTTGATTTGGTGGGTTGTTGAGATGAGGACAAGGTGCCAGAGATATGGTATTTTCTCGTAGATACTTGCTAAGTTCATAAGGATAGTATTGGAATTGTGGGAACAATTTCAAATTTTGAGTTTGGTTTGTGAAGAGACGTCGTCATGTGTTAAGCTTGGTATGTTGAAGCTTACTTGTGGTATTCTTGATGAGAAATGGTTTCGTGAGATGTCGTGATAGAGTTTGTATTTCTGATGCTTCGGATTTAAAAAAAAGATTTTGGATGAAGGGCATCGAAGTGGTTAGAGTATTCATCTTGGTGTTGATAAAAGGATGACGTGATGATGTATGTCCAAGTATAAGTGTGTGATGGTTGTTACCACTTTAAATATTGATGTGCTGCAATATTATTGAAGTGATTCATAAGTTAGTATTGACTATATCGCGAAGGTGTTAGATGATTAGCACGTGTGTAGTTAATTTA
Source organism: Vicia villosa (assembly GCF_029867415.1). Taxonomy (NCBI): domain Eukaryota; kingdom Viridiplantae; phylum Streptophyta; class Magnoliopsida; order Fabales; family Fabaceae; genus Vicia; species Vicia villosa. The sequence continues at coordinate 68,071,706 of NC_081181.1, read as the reverse complement.
GATCATGTTGAATTGTTGTAGTAGTCAGAGTGTTGCCAAACGCAACTGAGGATCAAGAGAGTTGGAAGTGAAGTTAAGGATGGTTATGTCGGATAAATTTTTGAGGAAGAAAATATCCTAAGTGGGGAAGAGTTGTAACGCCGCGAATTTAATGAATTATTTAATTAAATTAATCAAGGATTTATTCGTTGGAATTAGTTGAAGTCGAAATTTATCGGTGTTATTCTAAAGGCGTAATTGGATTAATATGTTGATTTGAGTAGTTAAGTTTATGGTCGGATTTATTAGTCGGATCAGTCGGAGAAATAAAAATCACGAGTTGGTATTAATTAAGTTATGGATCGATAGTAGTTGTGAAATATTATTGGGAATAATATTCGTTTATGTTATGTGACTATTTAATTATTTATTTATTTAAGTTATTATGTGATATAATAATTATTGGAACATTTGATTATGTATATAATTGTGCTATTTGAGTTAATTGAGTTATTAGAGAGATTTAATGAATTGGGCCTATATAGATTATGAGATTGGATTGTGGGTTAAGCCTATTTAAGAAAAGTAGGATAGTAAGAGAGTTAGGGTGTTATAGACATAACTTTCATTTGGGAAAAGAGGGAAAAAAAGAGAGGAATAGAAGGAAGAAGAGAAACAAGAGAAAGAGAAGAGGGAAGTAGATTCTTGAAGAAGGTGGACTAGAGATTCAAGATAAGGGTTAGAATCCAAATTATTATAGGTTTATATAATTGGGTAATGTTGTGTGTATGCTTGGTGTATGATCTCTTAACTTCTCAAGTTCATAGTTTTGGAAAATGTTAAGGTTTGGTAGATTTCATGAGATATTGTGATTTGTTCATGTTCAATGTGTTATATGAATGACCCATGGTTAGACACATGTTTAGCAACCTCATTTGTGTGCTAAATTGCTTTCAATTGATGTATAAATTGTATGAGGGTTAGTGGTTGTTGTATGAAGAGATCGGGGAAGGAAAATGGTGATTTTTGGGTTTTTATGCAACATGAGTCGACCAATACAGTAGGCAAGGTCGGCCTGAACTAACCCGAAAAGGTAGAAATCTAGTTTTCTTCAGCATGCATCGACTTGAAGAAAGTGTGTGTCGACCTGGAGACCAGCATGAGTCGACTCATGGATCGACCTGAGCAAACCCGAAGGGGATAAACTCATCTATGCGTCGACCTGAGACAAAGTTTTAAAAATTAATCAGTGAAAATGTTGTTTTTTAAATAAAAAATATGACATATAAGTGGGATGATTGTTTTTACTAACAATATGAAGACCTAGACACTTTATATTGTTATTTTTCAAATAATTGGTTGTGAAGAGAAGGTTTAAAGAGAGAAATAGGTATGAGAGAGTGAGAGAAGAGAGAAAGATGAGAGAAATTAAAATTTTGGATATTGTTTGTTACAAGAGAAAAAAAAAAAGAAATAGAGAAGAGAGAAATATAATAATTTATTGAAATGACAATAAAAATTAATTATGGGAGAAAATAATGCTTCACTGAAAATTAAAATACAAATAGTTTAAATGTAAATTAATTTTCTCCCATCTAAAATTAATTATCTAAAATTAATTATGGGAGAAAATAATGCTTCATTGAAAATTAAAGTACAAATAGTTTAAATGTAAATAATTTAAAATTAATTTTCTCCCATCTAAAATAATGTAAATTAAAATACAAAATTGTTATTATAAGTAGTTTGCGATAGTTTACTAATTATGGGAGAAAATTAATTTTCACTAAATGATTAAAATGTTATTATTAGTAGTTATTGAAAGTTTTGTAGTTATTGAAAGTTTTACTAATGATGTTAAAAATAAATTTTTATTTAGATTAAAAATGTTATTATAAATAGCTAGTGATAGTTTTACTAATGATGGGAGAAAAATAAACTTGTACTAAATGATTAAAAGTAATAGTTGATTATTAGTGGAAGAAAGAAAGATAATTTATACAAAAGGGATTAAAAACAAATAGTTAGATAGAGGAAAAAAAGTTAGTTTATAAAACTAAATGATAGTGGAAGAAAAGTTAAAACTAAAATAATTAAACTCAATTTTAACTCCAAAATTGTTAAGTAATTTAACAACTTTAATATATAAGATATTAATTTAATAAAAACATAAAATATATATTTCAATATAATCAAATTATTATTTTAAAATTATATAAATTGATCATTTACGTTGTATAAATTTTGGCTCACATTATATTTTTCTGTTTTCAAAAATTTTAGTTCTTTCTTTTATTTTTGTCAAGTAATTTAGTGGCTAAAATTTAACTTTTAAGGATGAACAAATACAAGGCTTGATATCCTTGCACAACTATGAATGAAGCTGATTTAACAGGACAATTCTTTTATTTTCAATTTCTAAAATTAATATTTTATACTCAATTTTTATTTTTCAAATTGAAAAGTCAACAAAATTAACTCCAAAATATAATATAAATATTGAATTTATTTATTTAAAAAATGGTAAAACAATAAAGTCGACTCAAAATATTGAATTTATAATAAATGGTATAACAATAATACCGACTCAAAATATAAAAAATTCATAAAACATTAAAATTAAAAAATTGATTTTAAATATATAAAATTTTCTTTAATTTAGTAATTTAGTGGCCAAAATTTTATCTTTAAAGTAAATAAGTGGAATCAACACCTAAAATTGACCTTATATTAAAGAAAGGGTTTTATTTATAAAAAGAAGTAAAAGAAAAAAAGTATAGATGAAAGCAGTAGGGAATGGCCTACATTATATTCCAAAATGAAAATCTCATTAATTTTACTGTGAAAGCTGTCCCTCGAGTCCTTTACTGCCATTGACAAATTAAGATGGATTACATTCAATGGGCTCAAATTGCAGGCCATACTAATTTCATGTTAACAACAAGGAGTCAACTGAGTAGGCTATACAAATTTGATGAAAAATAATATAATAACATGGATGAAGAATGATTAATGAATTAATGGGGGTTAACATAAAAACAAATAAAAATATCAATATGTATTGAAGCATAACCAAAGACATCAACACTTGCAGAAGAATACATAAGTTAAAAATTAAGAGAAATATGTAAAGTGAAGAGATGGAAAGAAGTATAGTGGAAAAAGATGGAGAGAAGTAGCATCAGCTTATGTTTTAGAGAGAGAGAGAGAGAGAGAGAGAGAGGAAGAGTGGTGACTGAGTGTAAAAAATATACTAGTATCAAAATTACTCTTTCATCGAAACTGCCAAGCATGGGAGAAAAAATAAGACTACCAGTCTACTACAAAAGTTAGTAAGATACTTGAAAATAGAAATTACTCCATCTTTATCTGAAAAAGCTGCCTATCACTTTATGATAGTATTACAAGTTATTAAATACTCCCTCCGTTTTTTATTATAAGTCGTTTTAGACTTTTCACATAGATTAAGAAAAATAATAATTCTTATATGAAAATGAGAAATTATGAAGGTTTACTACTAGTATAAAATTAATTAAAGGAATGGTAAAATACTACTAGTTTTCCACCGTCTAAAAGCACACATCCATGAGTTTGTTTTTGCAACCGATTAGACCGGATTCGGACGGTTCGAAATTTATTGTCCACGGTGATAATAATAATAATAACAATGAGTTAAGCTTTAGTGTAGTAGCATACTACTTATTGGAGTAACTTGTACTAACTCATTTGCTATTTTCTGCAGAGCATTAATTGAGTAGAAGGTGACCTGTTAGGTGGTGTGGTGTTCTTAGTTTGGTGTGTATTGCTTTCTTGAGTTGTTTTCTAGGTGTCCTTCCAGGTGTTAATTATGTCTGAGTCTTTTTAAACTTTGTGCTAGGTTTCTGATGAATTCTCATTTGTACCTAGCTGAACATTTGTTTTCTTGAGACTTGGCATAGCTTATGCTAGTCTAGCTTCTCGTTAGTAAATAAACTTTTTTTTGCCTCTTAAAAAAATGTGACTGGTAGTAACAACCTATGGTAGCCTCGTATGCTTCATGAATTCTAATTTTTTTTTTAATATGAAATTACTTTTATAGGTATGAAATTAATCGTGACTTATTAAGATGTCTTTGTTTAGAATTTTTCCTTATAAATTAATTTAAAAAATTTAAAAGCAAAAGGAATATCTTTTAATATAAAATGAAACATGCTATGTTAATATAAAAAATTATGTTAAACTCAATAAACATCTATATTTACCATAAGAGGTTAATTAATCTTAATTTAAAAATAAAGGAAGTTGGACTGTGTTTGATGTAAAGAGAAAGGAAAGAGAAACTTGGAGAAGATGAGAAGATAAAATGTAAGGTAATTAAGTTAAAAAATAAATTTGAAACAAATAAAAAATAATGATAGTCACATGGGTATCAAGACTAAATTGATGGGATGCCTAGTATAAAGTATTTATATTAAAATGTGTAAACTACACCTATAGTAATAATGGAGTACTAGTAGCATATAAAGCAATCTACTGGAAGAAATAAATGTAACTTTCGGTCGGTGTCAGACTGAATAAAACCACTTGCAGACCCGTGAGCTCAAACTTAACCGTCCGAAGTGTTGGTTTTTTCAACGGGTGAACCGGGTTCGGTCGGACCTAACTTGTACTAACTCATTTGCTGTTTTCTGCAGAGCATTAATTGAGTAGAAGGTGACCTGTTAGACCACCCAGTGGGTGCTTCACCAAATTCAAGAAAATTGTGTCAGTAAGTTTTACTTTTGGGATTTTTTTACTCATGTGCCACAAAAATAAACAAAAATACCAATATGCCATGAAATGAAAAAAAAATACCAGTTTGCCACACTTTTCTTTGGGGTCCGTCCAGGGGTTGGCCGGACTGATGAAACACTTTTTTTTCCTGTTGGGGTCCGGCCAGGGGTTGGTTGGACTCTAACTAGTCCGTTTTTTTTTTGTTTTTTTAATTGATTTAAATGTTTTATTAATTATAATAAATGTTTTTTATTAGTTATAATGATTAAAATATAATTAAAAATGTAAAAAAAATTATAGTAAATAAAAAATAATTTTTTTTATTATAAATAATGATTAAAATACAATAAAATATAATAAAAAACATTATAATATAATAAAAAAAATTATTTGCCAATAAATTTTTTTTAATTGAATTTAAGGATTTATTAATTATAAAAATTGTTTTTTTATTATAATTAATGATTAAAATATAATAAAAAATTAAAAAAATGCTATTTTAATTATTAAAAATATGAGTAAGTCACGGGTTGGACGAACATGTGTAGGTTCGGCCAATAGATGGACGAGCATGTGTAGGTTCGGCCAATAGATGGACGAGGACATATATTTTCTTATTATTTTTTTGCCTATAAGTAATATTGTACAACCACATTGCCTATAAGTAAGATCTTTCAAGCGACGATTCTCCACAAAGGCAACCTCCACCAAACAATGATCAACCGTTATGTAGGGGTACGAGACCAAAGATACCCAAAAAATGTCTCACTGGGGGACATATGGTCCAACCAAAGAAGAAAAAATAGGCTTTTTTTTCCTTGTACCCGTTTATGTATTAAATAAAATAAATATTTTAATTTTTTATTATATTTTAATCATTAATTATAATAAAAAAACAATTTTTATAATTAATAAATTCTTAAATTCAATTAAAAAAATTTATTGGCAAATAATTTTTTTTATTATATTATAATGTTTTTTATTATATTTTATTGTATTTTAATCATTATTTATAATAAAAAAATTATTTTTTTATTTATTATAATATTTTTTACATTTTTAATTATATTTTAATCATTATAACTAATAAAAAACATTTATTATAATTAATAAAACATTTAAATCAATTAAAAAAACAAAAAAAAAAACGGACTAGTTAGAGTCCAACCAACCCCTAGCCGGACCCCAACAGGAGAAAAAAGTGCTTCATCAGTCCGGCCAACCCCTGGACGGACCCCAAAGGAAAGTGTGGCAAACTGGTATTTTTTTTTCATTTCATGGCATATTGGTATTTTTGTTTCATTTTTGTGGCACATGAGTAAAAAAATCTACTTTTGGACAGTTTATGCGTGGCTTTATTTTTTGAAAGTGGCTTTGCAGAGCACAATTAATCTATAACAATAAATGTGATAGTTGCAACATTAAATATTACAGTTTTATTTTTCAACGGTAAAACTTGTATAATTTTCAAACGGTCATTTTTTAATTTATTTTTAATATATGTTGTGTTTTTTTATTACATTTTGATATAGTTGAATTAACTTGTTTAAATTATATATTTATATACTAATGTAAAATATAAATTTGGAATATATTAAGAGTTTAGTGGGATCCATTTTAAAATTTTAGAAGAGTGGTATGGATACTTAAAAAATATAATCGGGTGGTTTAAGTAATTGGAAAACATGAAATAATATATTATATTGGATGAGGTCCATTTACACCACCAAATTGGGTGACATGGATGTGGATGCTCTTAGGTGGTGTGGTGTTCTTAGTTTGGTGTATATTGCTTTCTTGAGTTGTTTTCTAGGTGTCCTTCCTCGTGTTAATTATGTCTGAGTCTTTTTAAACTTTGTGCTAGGTTTCTGATGAATTCTCATTTGTACCTAGCTGAACATTTGTTTTCTTGAGACTTGGCATAGCTTATGCTAGTCTAGCTTCTCGTTAGTAAATAAACTTCTTTTTGCCTCTTAAAAAAATGTGACTGGTAGTAATAACCTATGGTAGCCTCGTATGCTTCATGAATTCTAATTTTTTTTTAATATGAAATTACTTTTATAGGTATGAAATTAATCGTGACTTATTAAGATGTTTTTGTTTAGAATTTTTCCTTATAAATTAATTTAAAAAATTTAAAAGCAAAAGGAATATCTTTTAATATAAAATGAAACATGCTATGTTAATATAAAAAATTATGTTAAACTCAATAAACATCTATATTTACCATAAGAGGTTAATTAATCTTAATTTAAAAATAAAGGAAGTTGGACTGTGTTTGATGTAAAGAGAGAGGAAAGAGAAACTTGGAGAAGATGAGAAGATAAAATGTAACGTAATTAAGTTAAAAAATAAATTTGAAACAAATAAAAAATAATGATAGTCACATGGGTATCAAGACTAAATTGATGGGATGCCTAGTATAAAGTATTTATATTAAAATGTGTCAACTACACCTATAGTAATAATGGAGTACTAGTAGCATATAAAGCAATCTACTGGAAGAAATAAATGTAACTTTCGGTCGGTGTCAGACTGAATAAAACCACTTGCAGACCCGTGAGCTCAAACTTAACCGTCCGAAGTGTTGGTTTTTTCAACGGGTGAACCGGGTTCGGTCGGACCTAACTTGTACTAACTCATTTGCTGTTTTCTGCAGAGCATTAATTGAGTAGAAGGTGACCTGTTAGACCACCCAGTGGGTGCTTCACCAAATTCAAGAAAATTGTGTCAGTAAGTTTTACTTTTGGGATTTTTTTACTCATGTGCCACAAAAATAAACAAAAATACCAATATGCCATGAAATGAAAAAAAAAAATACCAGTTTGCCACACTTTTCTTTGGGGTCCGTCCAGGGGTTGGCCGGACTGATGAAACACTTTTTTTTCCTGTTGGGGTCCGGCCAGGGGTTGGTTGGACTCTAACTAGTCCGTTTTTTTTTTGTTTTTTTAATTGATTTAAATGTTTTATTAATTATAATAAATGTTTTTTATTAGTTATAATGATTAAAATATAATTAAAAATGTAAAAAAAATTATAATAAATAAAAAATAATTTTTTTTATTATAAATAATGATTAAAATACAATAAAATATAATAAAAAACATTATAATATAATAAAAAAAATTATTTGCCAATAAATTTTTTTTAATTGAATTTAAGGATTTATTAATTATAAAAATTGTTTTTTTATTATAATTAATGATTAAAATATAATAAAAAATTAAAAAAATGCTATTTTAATTATTAAAAATATGAGTAAGTCACGGGTTGGACGAACATGTGTAGGTTCGGCCAATAGATGGACGAGCATGTGTAGGTTCGGCCAATAGATGGACGAGGACATATATTTTCTTATTATTTTTTTGCCTATAAGTAATATTGTACAACCACATTGCCTATAAGTAAGATCTTTCAAGCGACGATTCTCCACAAAGGCAACCTCCACCAAACAATGATCAACCGTTATGTAGGGGTACGAGACCAAAGATACCCAAAAAATGTCTCACTGGGGGACATATGGTCCAACCAAAGAAGAAAAAATAGGCTTTTTTTCCTTGTACCCGTTTATGTATTAAATAAAATAAATATTTTAATTTTTTATTATATTTTAATCATTAATTATAATAAAAAAACAATTTTTATAATTAATAAATTCTTAAATTCAATTAAAAAAATTTATTGGCAAATAATTTTTTTTATTATATTATAATGTTTTTTATTATATTTTATTGTATTTTAATCATTATTTATAATAAAAAAATTATTTTTTTATTTATTATAATATTTTTTACATTTTTAATTATATTTTAATCATTATAACTAATAAAAAACATTTATTATAATTAATAAAACATTTAAATCAATTAAAAAAACAAAAAAAAACGGACTAGTTAGAGTCCAACCAACCCCTAGCCGGACCCCAACAGGAGAAAAAAGTGCTTCATCAGTCCGGCCAACCCCTGGACGGACCCCAAAGGAAAGTGTGGCAAACTGGTATTTTTTTTCATTTCATGGCATATTGGTATTTTTGTTTCATTTTTGTGGCACATGAGTAAAAAAATCTACTTTTGGACAGTTTATGCGTGGCTTTATTTTTTGAAAGTGGCTTTGCAGAGCACAATTAATCTATAACAATAAATGTGATAGTTGCAACATTAAATATTACAGTTTTATTTTTCAACGGTAAAACTTGTATAATTTTCAAACGGTCATTTTTTAATTTATTTTTAATATATGTTGTGTTTTTTTATTACATTTTGATATAGTTGAATTAACTTGTTTAAATTATATATTTATATACTAATGTAAAATATAAATTTGGAATATATTAAGAGTTTAGTGGGATCCATTTTAAAATTTTAGAAGAGTGGTATGGATACTTAAAAAATATAATCGGGTGGTTTAAGTAATTGGAAAACATGAAATAATATATTATATTGGATGAGGTCCATTTACACCACCAAATTGGGTGACATGGATGTGGATGCTCTTAGGTGGTGTGGTGTTCTTAGTTTGGTGTATATTGCTTTCTTGAGTTGTTTTCTAGGTGTCCTTCCTGGTGTTAATTATGTCTGAGTCTTTTTAAACTTTGTGCTAGGTTTCTGATGAATTCTCATTTGTACCTAGCTGAACATTTGTTTTCTTGAGACTTGGCATAGCTTATGCTAGTCTAGCTTCTCGTTAGTAAATAAACTTCTTTTTGCCTCTTAAAAAAATGTGACTGGTAGTAATAACCTATGGTAGCCTCGTATGCTTCATGAATTCTAATTTTTTTTTTAATATGAAATTACTTTTATAGGTATGAAATTAATCGTGACTTATTAAGATGTTTTTGTTTAGAATTTTTCCTTATAAATTAATTTAAAAAATTTAAAAGCAAAAGGAATATCTTTTAATATAAAATGAAACATGCTATGTTAATATAAAAAATTATGTTAAACTCAATAAACATCTATATTTACCATAAGAGGTTAATTAATCTTAATTTAAAAATAAAGGAAGTTGGACTGTGTTTGATGTAAAGAGAGAGGAAAGAGAAACTTGGAGAAGATGAGAAGATAAAATGTAACGTAATTAAGTTAAAAAATAAATTTGAAACAAATAAAAAATAATGATAGTCACATGGGTATCAAGACTAAATTGATGGGATGCCTAGTATAAAGTATTTATATTAAAATGTGTCAACTACACCTATAGTAATAATGGAGTACTAGTAGCATATAAAGCAATCTACTGGAAGAAATAAATGTAACTTTCGGTCGGTGTCAGACTGAATAAAACCACTTGCAGACCCGTGAGCTCAAACTTAACCGTCCGAAGTGTTGGTTTTTTCAACGGGTGAACCGGGTTCGGTCGGACCTAACTTGTACTAACTCATTTGCTGTTTTCTGCAGAGCATTAATTGAGTAGAAGGTGACCTGTTAGACCACCCAGTGGGTGCTTCACCAAATTCAAGAAAATTGTGTCAGTAAGTTTTACTTTTGGGATTTTTTTACTCATGTGCCACAAAAATAAACAAAAATACCAATATGCCATGAAATGAAAAAAAAATACCAGTTTGCCACACTTTTCTTTGGGGTCCGTCCAGGGGTTGGCCGGACTGATGAAACACTTTTTTTTCCTGTTGGGGTCCGGCCAGGGGTTGGTTGGACTCTAACTAGTCCGTTTTTTTTTTGTTTTTTTAATTGATTTAAATGTTTTATTAATTATAATAAATGTTTTTTATTAGTTATAATGATTAAAATATAATTAAAAATGTAAAAAAAATTATAATAAATAAAAAAATAATTTTTTTTATTATAAATAATGATTAAAATACAATAAAATATAATAAAAAACATTATAATATAATAAAAAAAATTATTTGCCAATAAATTTTTTTTAATTGAATTTAAGGATTTATTAATTATAAAAATTGTTTTTTTATTATAATTAATGATTAAAATATAATAAAAAATTAAAAAAATGCTATTTTAATTATTAAAAATATGAGTAAGTCACGGGTTGGACGAACATGTGTAGGTTCGGCCAATAGATGGACGAGCATGTGTAGGTTCGGCCAATAGATGGACGAGGACATATATTTTCTTATTATTTTTTTGCCTATAAGTAATATTGTACAACCACATTGCCTATAAGTAAGATCTTTCAAGCGACGATTCTCCACAAAGGCAACCTCCACCAAACAATGATCAACCGTTATGTAGGGGTACGAGACCAAAGATACCCAAAAAATGTCTCACTGGGGGACATATGGTCCAACCAAAGAAGAAAAAATAGGCTTTTTTTCCTTGTACCCGTTTATGTATTAAATAAAATAAATATTTTAATTTTTTATTATATTTTAATCATTAATTATAATAAAAAAACAATTTTTATAATTAATAAATTCTTAAATTCAATTAAAAAAATTTATTGGCAAATAATTTTTTTTATTATATTATAATGTTTTTTATTATATTTTATTGTATTTTAATCATTATTTATAATAAAAAAATTATTTTTTTATTTATTATAATATTTTTTACATTTTTAATTATATTTTAATCATTATAACTAATAAAAAACATTTATTATAATTAATAAAACATTTAAATCAATTAAAAAAACAAAAAAAAAACGGACTAGTTAGAGTCCAACCAACCCCTAGCCGGACCCCAACAGGAGAAAAAAGTGCTTCATCAGTCCGGCCAACCCCTGGACGGACCCCAAAGGAAAGTGTGGCAAACTGGTATTTTTTTTCATTTCATGGCATATTGGTATTTTTGTTTCATTTTTGTGGCACATGAGTAAAAAAATCTACTTTTGGACAGTTTATGCGTGGCTTTATTTTTTGAAAGTGGCTTTGCAGAGCACAATTAATCTATAACAATAAATGTGATAGTTGCAACATTAAATATTACAGTTTTATTTTTCAACGGTAAAACTTGTATAATTTTCAAACGGTCATTTTTTAATTTATTTTTAATATATGTTGTGTTTTTTTATTACATTTTGATATAGTTGAATTAACTTGTTTAAATTATATATTTATATACTAATGTAAAATATAAATTTGGAATATATTAAGAGTTTAGTGGGATCCATTTTAAAATTTTAGAAGAGTGGTATGGATACTTAAAAAATATAATCGGGTGGTTTAAGTAATTGGAAAACATGAAATAATATATTATATTGGATGAGGTCCATTTACACCACCAAATTGGGTGACATGGATGTGGATGCTCTTAGGTGGTGTGGTGTTCTTAGTTTGGTGTATATTGCTTTCTTGAGTTGTTTTCTAGGTGTCCTTCCTGGTGTTAATTATGTCTGAGTCTTTTTAAACTTTGTGCTAGGTTTCTGATGAATTCTCATTTGTACCTAGCTGAACATTTGTTTTCTTGAGACTTGGCATAGCTTATGCTAGTCTAGCTTCTCGTTAGTAAATAAACTTCTTTTTGCCTCTTAAAAAAATGTGACTGGTAGTAATAACCTATGGTAGCCTCGTATGCTTCATGAATTCTAATTTTTTTTTTAATATGAAATTACTTTTATAGGTATGAAATTAATCGTGACTTATTAAGATGTTTTTGTTTAGAATTTTTCCTTATAAATTAATTTAAAAAATTTAAAAGCAAAAGGAATATCTTTTAATATAAAATGAAACATGCTATGTTAATATAAAAAATTATGTTAAACTCAATAAACATCTATATTTACCATAAGAGGTTAATTAATCTTAATTTAAAAATAAAGGAAGTTGGACTGTGTTTGATGTAAAGAGAGAGGAAAGAGAAACTTGGAGAAGATGAGAAGATAAAATGTAACGTAATTAAGTTAAAAAATAAATTTGAAACAAATAAAAAATAATGATAGTCACATGGGTATCAAGACTAAATTGATGGGATGCCTAGTATAAAGTATTTATATTAAAATGTGTCAACTACACCTATAGTAATAATGGAGTACTAGTAGCATATAAAGCAATCTACTGGAAGAAATAAATGTAACTTTCGGTCGGTGTCAGACTGAATAAAACCACTTGCAGACCCGTGAGCTCAAACTTAACCGTCCGAAGTGTTGGTTTTTTCAACGGGTGAACCGGGTTCGGTCGGACCTAACTTGTACTAACTCATTTGCTGTTTTCTGCAGAGCATTAATTGAGTAGAAGGTGACCTGTTAGACCACCCAGTGGGTGCTTCACCAAATTCAAGAAAATTGTGTCAGTAAGTTTTACTTTTGGGATTTTTTTACTCATGTGCCACAAAAATAAACAAAAATACCAATATGCCATGAAATGAAAAAAAAATACCAGTTTGCCACACTTTTCTTTGGGGTCCGTCCAGGGGTTGGCCGGACTGATGAAACACTTTTTTTTCCTGTTGGGGTCCGGCCAGGGGTTGGTTGGACTCTAACTAGTCCGTTTTTTTTTTGTTTTTTTAATTGATTTAAATGTTTTATTAATTATAATAAATGTTTTTTATTAGTTATAATGATTAAAATATAATTAAAAATGTAAAAAAAATTATAATAAATAAAAAAATAATTTTTTTATTATAAATAATGATTAAAATACAATAAAATATAATAAAAAACATTATAATATAATAAAAAAAATTATTTGCCAATAAATTTTTTTTAATTGAATTTAAGGATTTATTAATTATAAAAATTGTTTTTTTATTATAATTAATGATTAAAATATAATAAAAAATTAAAAAAATGCTATTTTAATTATTAAAAATATGAGTAAGTCACGGGTTGGACGAACATGTGTAGGTTCGGCCAATAGATGGACGAGCATGTGTAGGTTCGGCCAATAGATGGACGAGGACATATATTTTCTTATTATTTTTTTGCCTATAAGTAATATTGTACAACCACATTGCCTATAAGTAAGATCTTTCAAGCGACGATTCTCCACAAAGGCAACCTCCACCAAACAATGATCAACCGTTATGTAGGGGTACGAGACCAAAGATACCCAAAAAATGTCTCACTGGGGGACATATGGTCCAACCAAAGAAGAAAAAATAGGCTTTTTTTCCTTGTACCCGTTTATGTATTAAATAAAATAAATATTTTAATTTTTTATTATATTTTAATCATTAATTATAATAAAAAAACAATTTTTATAATTAATAAATTCTTAAATTCAATTAAAAAAATTTATTGGCAAATAATTTTTTTTATTATATTATAATGTTTTTTATTATATTTTATTGTATTTTAATCATTATTTATAATAAAAAAATTATTTTTTTATTTATTATAATATTTTTTACATTTTTAATTATATTTTAATCATTATAACTAATAAAAAACATTTATTATAATTAATAAAACATTTAAATCAATTAAAAAAACAAAAAAAAAACGGACTAGTTAGAGTCCAACCAACCCCTAGCCGGACCCCAACAGGAGAAAAAAGTGCTTCATCAGTCCGGCCAACCCCTGGACGGACCCCAAAGGAAAGTGTGGCAAACTGGTATTTTTTTTCATTTCATGGCATATTGGTATTTTTGTTTCATTTTTGTGGCACATGAGTAAAAAAATCTACTTTTGGACAGTTTATGCGTGGCTTTATTTTTTGAAAGTGGCTTTGCAGAGCACAATTAATCTATAACAATAAATGTGATAGTTGCAACATTAAATATTACAGTTTTATTTTTCAACGGTAAAACTTGTATAATTTTCAAACGGTCATTTTTTAATTTATTTTTAATATATGTTGTGTTTTTTTATTACATTTTGATATAGTTGAATTAACTTGTTTAAATTATATATTTATATACTAATGTAAAATATAAATTTGGAATATATTAAGAGTTTAGTGGGATCCATTTTAAAATTTTAGAAGAGTGGTATGGATACTTAAAAAATATAATCGGGTGGTTTAAGTAATTGGAAAACATGAAATAATATATTATATTGGATGAGGTCCATTTACACCACCAAATTGGGTGACATGGATGTGGATGCTCTTAGGTGGTGTGGTGTTCTTAGTTTGGTGTATATTGCTTTCTTGAGTTGTTTTCTAGGTGTCCTTCCTGGTGTTAATTATGTCTGAGTCTTTTTAAACTTTGTGCTAGGTTTCTGATGAATTCTCATTTGTACCTAGCTGAACATTTGTTTTCTTGAGACTTGGCATAGCTTATGCTAGTCTAGCTTCTCGTTAGTAAATAAACTTCTTTTTGCCTCTTAAAAAAATGTGACTGGTAGTAATAACCTATGGTAGCCTCGTATGCTTCATGAATTCTAATTTTTTTTTTAATATGAAATTACTTTTATAGGTATGAAATTAATCGTGACTTATTAAGATGTTTTTGTTTAGAATTTTTCCTTATAAATTAATTTAAAAAATTTAAAAGCAAAAGGAATATCTTTTAATATAAAATGAAACATGCTATGTTAATATAAAAAATTATGTTAAACTCAATAAACATCTATATTTACCATAAGAGGTTAATTAATCTTAATTTAAAAATAAAGGAAGTTGGACTGTGTTTGATGTAAAGAGAGAGGAAAGAGAAACTTGGAGAAGATGAGAAGATAAAATGTAACGTAATTAAGTTAAAAAATAAATTTGAAACAAATAAAAAATAATGATAGTCACATGGGTATCAAGACTAAATTGATGGGATGCCTAGTATAAAGTATTTATATTAAAATGTGTCAACTACACCTATAGTAATAATGGAGTACTAGTAGCATATAAAGCAATCTACTGGAAGAAATAAATGTAACTTTCGGTCGGTGTCAGACTGAATAAAACCACTTGCAGACCCGTGAGCTCAAACTTAACCGTCCGAAGTGTTGGTTTTTTCAACGGGTGAACCGGGTTCGGTCGGACCTAACTTGTACTAACTCATTTGCTGTTTTCTGCAGAGCATTAATTGAGTAGAAGGTGACCTGTTAGACCACCCAGTGGGTGCTTCACCAAATTCAAGAAAATTGTGTCAGTAAGTTTTACTTTTGGGATTTTTTTACTCATGTGCCACAAAAATAAACAAAAATACCAATATGCCATGAAATGAAAAAAAAAATACAGTTTGCCACACTTTTCTTTGGGGTCCGTCCAGGGGTTGGCCGGACTGATGAAACACTTTTTTTTCCTGTTGGGGTCCGGCCAGGGGTTGGTTGGACTCTAACTAGTCCGTTTTTTTTTTTTTTTTTAATTGATTTAAATGTTTTATTAATTATAATAAATGTTTTTTATTAGTTATAATGATTAAAATATAATTAAAAATGTAAAAAAAATTATAATAAATAAAAAAATAATTTTTTTATTATAAATAATGATTAAAATACAATAAAATATAATAAAAAACATTATAATATAATAAAAAAAATTATTTGCCAATAAATTTTTTTTAATTGAATTTAAGGATTTATTAATTATAAAAATTGTTTTTTTATTATAATTAATGATTAAAATATAATAAAAAATTAAAAAAATGCTATTTTAATTATTAAAAATATGAGTAAGTCACGGGTTGGACGAACATGTGTAGGTTCGGCCAATAGATGGACGAGCATGTGTAGGTTCGGCCAATAGATGGACGAGGACATATATTTTCTTATTATTTTTTTGCCTATAAGTAATATTGTACAACCACATTGCCTATAAGTAAGATCTTTCAAGCGACGATTCTCCACAAAGGCAACCTCCACCAAACAATGATCAACCGTTATGTAGGGGTACGAGACCAAAGATACCCAAAAAATGTCTCACTGGGGGACATATGGTCCAACCAAAGAAGAAAAAATAGGCTTTTTTTCCTTGTACCCGTTTATGTATTAAATAAAATAAATATTTTAATTTTTTATTATATTTTAATCATTAATTATAATAAAAAAACAATTTTTATAATTAATAAATTCTTAAATTCAATTAAAAAAATTTATTGGCAAATAATTTTTTTTATTATATTATAATGTTTTTTATTATATTTTATTGTATTTTAATCATTATTTATAATAAAAAAATTATTTTTTTATTTATTATAATATTTTTTACATTTTTAATTATATTTTAATCATTATAACTAATAAAAAACATTTATTATAATTAATAAAACATTTAAATCAATTAAAAAAACAAAAAAAAAACGGACTAGTTAGAGTCCAACCAACCCCTAGCCGGACCCCAACAGGAGAAAAAAGTGCTTCATCAGTCCGGCCAACCCCTGGACGGACCCCAAAGGAAAGTGTGGCAAACTGGTATTTTTTTTCATTTCATGGCATATTGGTATTTTTGTTTCATTTTTGTGGCACATGAGTAAAAAAATCTACTTTTGGACAGTTTATGCGTGGCTTTATTTTTTGAAAGTGGCTTTGCAGAGCACAATTAATCTATAACAATAAATGTGATAGTTGCAACATTAAATATTACAGTTTTATTTTTCAACGGTAAAACTTGTATAATTTTCAAACGGTCATTTTTTAATTTATTTTTAATATATGTTGTGTTTTTTTATTACATTTTGATATAGTTGAATTAACTTGTTTAAATTATATATTTATATACTAATGTAAAATATAAATTTGGAATATATTAAGAGTTTAGTGGGATCCATTTTAAAATTTTAGAAGAGTGGTATGGATACTTAAAAAATATAATCGGGTGGTTTAAGTAATTGGAAAACATGAAATAATATATTATATTGGATGAGGTCCATTTACACCACCAAATTGGGTGACATGGATGTGGATGCTCTTAGGTGGTGTGGTGTTCTTAGTTTGGTGTATATTGCTTTCTTGAGTTGTTTTCTAGGTGTCCTTCCTGGTGTTAATTATGTCTGAGTCTTTTTAAACTTTGTGCTAGGTTTCTGATGAATTCTCATTTGTACCTAGCTGAACATTTGTTTTCTTGAGACTTGGCATAGCTTATGCTAGTCTAGCTTCTCGTTAGTAAATAAACTTCTTTTTGCCTCTTAAAAAAATGTGACTGGTAGTAATAACCTATGGTAGCCTCGTATGCTTCATGAATTCTAATTTTTTTTTTAATATGAAATTACTTTTATAGGTATGAAATTAATCGTGACTTATTAAGATGTTTTTGTTTAGAATTTTTCCTTATAAATTAATTTAAAAAATTTAAAAGCAAAAGGAATATCTTTTAATATAAAATGAAACATGCTATGTTAATATAAAAAATTATGTTAAACTCAATAAACATCTATATTTACCATAAGAGGTTAATTAATCTTAATTTAAAAATAAAGGAAGTTGGACTGTGTTTGATGTAAAGAGAGAGGAAAGAGAAACTTGGAGAAGATGAGAAGATAAAATGTAACGTAATTAAGTTAAAAAATAAATTTGAAACAAATAAAAAATAATGATAGTCACATGGGTATCAAGACTAAATTGATGGGATGCCTAGTATAAAGTATTTATATTAAAATGTGTCAACTACACCTATAGTAATAATGGAGTACTAGTAGCATATAAAGCAATCTACTGGAAGAAATAAATGTAACTTTCGGTCGGTGTCAGACTGAATAAAACCACTTGCAGACCCGTGAGCTCAAACTTAACCGTCCGAAGTGTTGGTTTTTTCAACGGGTGAACCGGGTTCGGTCGGACCTAACTTGTACTAACTCATTTGCTGTTTTCTGCAGAGCATTAATTGAGTAGAAGGTGACCTGTTAGACCACCCAGTGGGTGCTTCACCAAATTCAAGAAAATTGTGTCAGTAAGTTTTACTTTTGGGATTTTTTTACTCATGTGCCACAAAAATAAACAAAAATACCAATATGCCATGAAATGAAAAAAAAATACCAGTTTGCCACACTTTTCTTTGGGGTCCGTCCAGGGGTTGGCCGGACTGATGAAACACTTTTTTTTCCTGTTGGGGTCCGGCCAGGGGTTGGTTGGACTCTAACTAGTCCGTTTTTTTTTTTTTTTTTAATTGATTTAAATGTTTTATTAATTATAATAAATGTTTTTTATTAGTTATAATGATTAAAATATAATTAAAAATGTAAAAAAAATTATAATAAATAAAAAAATAATTTTTTTATTATAAATAATGATTAAAATACAATAAAATATAATAAAAAACATTATAATATAATAAAAAAAATTATTTGCCAATAAATTTTTTTTAATTGAATTTAAGGATTTATTAATTATAAAAATTGTTTTTTTATTATAATTAATGATTAAAATATAATAAAAAATTAAAAAAATGCTATTTTAATTATTAAAAATATGAGTAAGTCACGGGTTGGACGAACATGTGTAGGTTCGGCCAATAGATGGACGAGCATGTGTAGGTTCGGCCAATAGATGGACGAGGACATATATTTTCTTATTATTTTTTTGCCTATAAGTAATATTGTACAACCACATTGCCTATAAGTAAGATCTTTCAAGCGACGATTCTCCACAAAGGCAACCTCCACCAAACAATGATCAACCGTTATGTAGGGGTACGAGACCAAAGATACCCAAAAAATGTCTCACTGGGGGACATATGGTCCAACCAAAGAAGAAAAAATAGGCTTTTTTTCCTTGTACCCGTTTATGTATTAAATAAAATAAATATTTTAATTTTTTATTATATTTTAATCATTAATTATAATAAAAAAACAATTTTTATAATTAATAAATTCTTAAATTCAATTAAAAAAATTTATTGGCAAATAATTTTTTTTATTATATTATAATGTTTTTTATTATATTTTATTGTATTTTAATCATTATTTATAATAAAAAAATTATTTTTTTATTTATTATAATATTTTTTACATTTTTAATTATATTTTAATCATTATAACTAATAAAAAACATTTATTATAATTAATAAAACATTTAAATCAATTAAAAAAACAAAAAAAAAAACGGACTAGTTAGAGTCCAACCAACCCCTAGCCGGACCCCAACAGGAGAAAAAAGTGCTTCATCAGTCCGGCCAACCCCTGGACGGACCCCAAAGGAAAGTGTGGCAAACTGGTATTTTTTTTCATTTCATGGCATATTGGTATTTTTGTTTCATTTTTGTGGCACATGAGTAAAAAAATCTACTTTTGGACAGTTTATGCGTGGCTTTATTTTTTGAAAGTGGCTTTGCAGAGCACAATTAATCTATAACAATAAATGTGATAGTTGCAACATTAAATATTACAGTTTTATTTTTCAACGGTAAAACTTGTATAATTTTCAAACGGTCATTTTTTAATTTATTTTTAATATATGTTGTGTTTTTTTATTACATTTTGATATAGTTGAATTAACTTGTTTAAATTATATATTTATATACTAATGTAAAATATAAATTTGGAATATATTAAGAGTTTAGTGGGATCCATTTTAAAATTTTAGAAGAGTGGTATGGATACTTAAAAAATATAATCGGGTGGTTTAAGTAATTGGAAAACATGAAATAATATATTATATTGGATGAGGTCCATTTACACCACCAAATTGGGTGACATGGATGTGGATGCTCTTAGGTGGTGTGGTGTTCTTAGTTTGGTGTATATTGCTTTCTTGAGTTGTTTTCTAGGTGTCCTTCCTGGTGTTAATTATGTCTGAGTCTTTTTAAACTTTGTGCTAGGTTTCTGATGAATTCTCATTTGTACCTAGCTGAACATTTGTTTTCTTGAGACTTGGCATAGCTTATGCTAGTCTAGCTTCTCGTTAGTAAATAAACTTCTTTTTGCCTCTTAAAAAAATGTGACTGGTAGTAATAACCTATGGTAGCCTCGTATGCTTCATGAATTCTAATTTTTTTTTTAATATGAAATTACTTTTATAGGTATGAAATTAATCGTGACTTATTAAGATGTTTTTGTTTAGAATTTTTCCTTATAAATTAATTTAAAAAATTTAAAAGCAAAAGGAATATCTTTTAATATAAAATGAAACATGCTATGTTAATATAAAAAATTATGTTAAACTCAATAAACATCTATATTTACCATAAGAGGTTAATTAATCTTAATTTAAAAATAAAGGAAGTTGGACTGTGTTTGATGTAAAGAGAGAGGAAAGAGAAACTTGGAGAAGATGAGAAGATAAAATGTAACGTAATTAAGTTAAAAAATAAATTTGAAACAAATAAAAAATAATGATAGTCACATGGGTATCAAGACTAAATTGATGGGATGCCTAGTATAAAGTATTTATATTAAAATGTGTCAACTACACCTATAGTAATAATGGAGTACTAGTAGCATATAAAGCAATCTACTGGAAGAAATAAATGTAACTTTCGGTCGGTGTCAGACTGAATAAAACCACTTGCAGACCCGTGAGCTCAAACTTAACCGTCCGAAGTGTTGGTTTTTTCAACGGGTGAACCGGGTTCGGTCGGACCTAACTTGTACTAACTCATTTGCTGTTTTCTGCAGAGCATTAATTGAGTAGAAGGTGACCTGTTAGACCACCCAGTGGGTGCTTCACCAAATTCAAGAAAATTGTGTCAGTAAGTTTTACTTTTGGGATTTTTTTACTCATGTGCCACAAAAATAAACAAAAATACCAATATGCCATGAAATGAAAAAAAAATACCAGTTTGCCACACTTTTCTTTGGGGTCCGTCCAGGGGTTGGCCGGACTGATGAAACACTTTTTTTTCCTGTTGGGGTCCGGCCAGGGGTTGGTTGGACTCTAACTAGTCCGTTTTTTTTTTGTTTTTTTAATTGATTTAAATGTTTTATTAATTATAATAAATGTTTTTTATTAGTTATAATGATTAAAATATAATTAAAAATGTAAAAAAAATTATAATAAATAAAAAAATAATTTTTTTATTATAAATAATGATTAAAATACAATAAAATATAATAAAAAACATTATAATATAATAAAAAAAATTATTTGCCAATAAATTTTTTTTAATTGAATTTAAGGATTTATTAATTATAAAAATTGTTTTTTTATTATAATTAATGATTAAAATATAATAAAAAATTAAAAAAATGCTATTTTAATTATTAAAAATATGAGTAAGTCACGGGTTGGACGAACATGTGTAGGTTCGGCCAATAGATGGACGAGCATGTGTAGGTTCGGCCAATAGATGGACGAGGACATATATTTTCTTATTATTTTTTTGCCTATAAGTAATATTGTACAACCACATTGCCTATAAGTAAGATCTTTCAAGCGACGATTCTCCACAAAGGCAACCTCCACCAAACAATGATCAACCGTTATGTAGGGGTACGAGACCAAAGATACCCAAAAAATGTCTCACTGGGGGACATATGGTCCAACCAAAGAAGAAAAAATAGGCTTTTTTTCCTTGTACCCGATTATGTATTAAATAAAATAAATATTTTAATTTTTTATTATATTTTAATCATTAATTATAATAAAAAAACAATTTTTATAATTAATAAATTCTTAAATTCAATTAAAAAAATTTATTGGCAAATAATTTTTTTTATTATATTATAATGTTTTTTATTATATTTTATTGTATTTTAATCATTATTTATAATAAAAAAATTATTTTTTTATTTATTATAATATTTTTTACATTTTTAATTATATTTTAATCATTATAACTAATAAAAAACATTTATTATAATTAATAAAACATTTAAATCAATTAAAAAAACAAAAAAAAAACGGACTAGTTAGAGTCCAACCAACCCCTAGCCGGACCCCAACAGGAGAAAAAAGTGCTTCATCAGTCCGGCCAACCCCTGGACGGACCCCAAAGGAAAGTGTGGCAAACTGGTATTTTTTTTCATTTCATGGCATATTGGTATTTTTGTTTCATTTTTGTGGCACATGAGTAAAAAAATCTACTTTTGGACAGTTTATGCGTGGCTTTATTTTTTGAAAGTGGCTTTGCAGAGCACAATTAATCTATAACAATAAATGTGATAGTTGCAACATTAAATATTACAGTTTTATTTTTCAACGGTAAAACTTGTATAATTTTCAAACGGTCATTTTTTAATTTATTTTTAATATATGTTGTGTTTTTTTATTACATTTTGATATAGTTGAATTAACTTGTTTAAATTATATATTTATATACTAATGTAAAATATAAATTTGGAATATATTAAGAGTTTAGTGGGATCCATTTTAAAATTTTAGAAGAGTGGTATGGATACTTAAAAAATATAATCGGGTGGTTTAAGTAATTGGAAAACATGAAATAATATATTATATTGGATGAGGTCCATTTACACCACCAAATTGGGTGACATGGATGTGGATGCTCTTAGGTGGTGTGGTGTTCTTAGTTTGGTGTATATTGCTTTCTTGAGTTGTTTTCTAGGTGTCCTTCCTGGTGTTAATTATGTCTGAGTCTTTTTAAACTTTGTGCTAGGTTTCTGATGAATTCTCATTTGTACCTAGCTGAACATTTGTTTTCTTGAGACTTGGCATAGCTTATGCTAGTCTAGCTTCTCGTTAGTAAATAAACTTCTTTTTGCCTCTTAAAAAAATGTGACTGGTAGTAATAACCTATGGTAGCCTCGTATGCTTCATGAATTCTAATTTTTTTTTTAATATGAAATTACTTTTATAGGTATGAAATTAATCGTGACTTATTAAGATGTTTTTGTTTAGAATTTTTCCTTATAAATTAATTTAAAAAATTTAAAAGCAAAAGGAATATCTTTTAATATAAAATGAAACATGCTATGTTAATATAAAAAATTATGTTAAACTCAATAAACATCTATATTTACCATAAGAGGTTAATTAATCTTAATTTAAAAATAAAGGAAGTTGGACTGTGTTTGATGTAATGAGAGAGGAAAGAGAAACTTGGAGAAGATGAGAAGATAAAATGTAACGTAATTAAGTTAAAAAATAAATTTGAAACAAATAAAAAATAATGATAGTCACATGGGTATCAAGACTAAATTGATGGGATGCCTAGTATAAAGTATTTATATTAAAATGTGTCAACTACACCTATAGTAATAATGGAGTACTAGTAGCATATAAAGCAATCTACTGGAAGAAATAAATGTAACTTTCGGTCGGTGTCAGACTGAATAAAACCACTTGCAGACCCGTGAGCTCAAACTTAACCGTCCGAAGTGTTGGTTTTTTCAACGGGTGAACCGGGTTCGGTCGGACCTAACTTGTACTAACTCATTTGCTGTTTTCTGCAGAGCATTAATTGAGTAGAAGGTGACCTGTTAGACCACCCAGTGGGTGCTTCACCAAATTCAAGAAAATTGTGTCAGTAAGTTTTACTTTTGGGATTTTTTTACTCATGTGCCACAAAAATAAACAAAAATACCAATATGCCATGAAATGAAAAAAAAATACCAGTTTGCCACACTTTTCTTTGGGGTCCGTCCAGGGGTTGGCCGGACTGATGAAACACTTTTTTTTCCTGTTGGGGTCCGGCCAGGGGTTGGTTGGACTCTAACTAGTCCGTTTTTTTTTTTGTTTTTTTAATTGATTTAAATGTTTTATTAATTATAATAAATGTTTTTTATTAGTTATAATGATTAAAATATAATTAAAAATGTAAAAAAAATTATAATAAATAAAAAAATAATTTTTTTATTATAAATAATGATTAAAATACAATAAAATATAATAAAAAACATTATAATATAATAAAAAAAATTATTTGCCAATAAATTTTTTTTAATTGAATTTAAGGATTTATTAATTATAAAAATTGTTTTTTTATTATAATTAATGATTAAAATATAATAAAAAATTAAAAAAATGCTATTTTAATTATTAAAAATATGAGTAAGTCACGGGTTGGACGAACATGTGTAGGTTCGGCCAATAGATGGACGAGCATGTGTAGGTTCGGCCAATAGATGGACGAGGACATATATTTTCTTATTATTTTTTTGCCTATAAGTAATATTGTACAACCACATTGCCTATAAGTAAGATCTTTCAAGCGACGATTCTCCACAAAGGCAACCTCCACCAAACAATGATCAACCGTTATGTAGGGGTACGAGACCAAAGATACCCAAAAAATGTCTCACTGGGGGACATATGGTCCAACCAAAGAAGAAAAAATAGGCTTTTTTTCCTTGTACCCGTTTATGTATTAAATAAAATAAATATTTTAATTTTTTATTATATTTTAATCATTAATTATAATAAAAAAACAATTTTTATAATTAATAAATTCTTAAATTCAATTAAAAAAATTTATTGGCAAATAATTTTTTTTATTATATTATAATGTTTTTTATTAATTATATTTTAATCATTATAACTAATAAAAAACATTTATTATAATTAATAAAACATTTAAATCAATTAAAAAACAAAAAAAAAACGGACTAGTTAGAGTCCAACCAACCCCTAGCCGGACCCCAACAGGAGAAAAAAGTGCTTCATCAGTCCGGCCAACCCCTGGACGGACCCCAAAGGAAAGTGTGGCAAACTGGTATTTTTTTTCATTTCATGGCATATTGGTATTTTTGTTTCATTTTTGTGGCACATGAGTAAAAAAATCTACTTTTGGACAGTTTATGCGTGGCTTTATTTTTTGAAAGTGGCTTTGCAGAGCACAATTAATCTATAACAATAAATGTGATAGTTGCAACATTAAATATTACAGTTTTATTTTTCAACGGTAAAACTTGTATAATTTTCAAACGGTCATTTTTTAATTTATTTTTAATATATGTTGTGTTTTTTTATTACATTTTGATATAGTTGAATTAACTTGTTTAAATTATATATTTATATACTAATGTAAAATATAAATTTGGAATATATTAAGAGTTTAGTGGGATCCATTTTAAAATTTTAGAAGAGTGGTATGGATACTTAAAAAATATAATCGGGTGGTTTAAGTAATTGGAAAACATGAAATAATATATTATATTGGATGAGGTCCATTTACACCACCAAATTGGGTGACATGGATGTGGATGCTCTTAGGTGGTGTGGTGTTCTTAGTTTGGTGTATATTGCTTTCTTGAGTTGTTTTCTAGGTGTCCTTCCTCGTGTTAATTATGTCTGAGTCTTTTTAAACTTTGTGCTAGGTTTCTGATGAATTCTCATTTGTACCTAGCTGAACATTTGTTTTCTTGAGACTTGGCATAGCTTATGCTAGTCTAGCTTCTCGTTAGTAAATAAACTTCTTTTTGCCTCTTAAAAAAATGTGACTGGTAGTAATAACCTATGGTAGCCTCGTATGCTTCATGAATTCTAATTTTTTTTTTAATATGAAATTACTTTTATAGGTATGAAATTAATCGTGACTTATTAAGATGTTTTTGTTTAGAATTTTTCCTTATAAATTAATTTAAAAAATTTAAAAGCAAAAGGAATATCTTTTAATATAAAATGAAACATGCTATGTTAATATAAAAAATTATGTTAAACTCAATAAACATCTATATTTACCATAAGAGGTTAATTAATCTTAATTTAAAAATAAAGGAAGTTGGACTGTGTTTGATGTAAAGAGAGAGGAAAGAGAAACTTGGAGAAGATGAGAAGATAAAATGTAACGTAATTAAGTTAAAAAATAAATTTGAAACAAATAAAAAATAATGATAGTCACATGGGTATCAAGACTAAATTGATGGGATGCCTAGTATAAAGTATTTATATTAAAATGTGTCAACTACACCTATAGTAATAATGGAGTACTAGTAGCATATAAAGCAATCTACTGGAAGAAATAAATGTAACTTTCGGTCGGTGTCAGACTGAATAAAACCACTTGCAGACCCGTGAGCTCAAACTTAACCGTCCGAAGTGTTGGTTTTTTCAACGGGTGAACCGGGTTCGGTCGGACCTAACTTGTACTAACTCATTTGCTGTTTTCTGCAGAGCATTAATTGAGTAGAAGGTGACCTGTTAGACCACCCAGTGGGTGCTTCACCAAATTCAAGAAAATTGTGTCAGTAAGTTTTACTTTTGGGATTTTTTTACTCATGTGCCACAAAAATAAACAAAAATACCAATATGCCATGAAATGAAAAAAAAATACCAGTTTGCCACACTTTTCTTTGGGGTCCGTCCAGGGGTTGGCCGGACTGATGAAACACTTTTTTTTCCTGTTGGGGTCCGGCCAGGGGTTGGTTGGACTCTAACTAGTCCGTTTTTTTTTTGTTTTTTTAATTGATTTAAATGTTTTATTAATTATAATAAATGTTTTTTATTAGTTATAATGATTAAAATATAATTAAAAATGTAAAAAAAATTATAATAAATAAAAAAATAATTTTTTTATTATAAATAATGATTAAAATACAATAAAATATAATAAAAAACATTATAATATAATAAAAAAAATTATTTGCCAATAAATTTTTTTTAATTGAATTTAAGGATTTATTAATTATAAAAATTGTTTTTTATTATAATTAATGATTAAAATATAATAAAAAATTAAAAAAATGCTATTTTAATTATTAAAAATATG
This sequence comes from Vicia villosa, assembly GCF_029867415.1. Classification (NCBI taxonomy): domain Eukaryota; kingdom Viridiplantae; phylum Streptophyta; class Magnoliopsida; order Fabales; family Fabaceae; genus Vicia; species Vicia villosa. The sequence continues at coordinate 68,044,645 of NC_081181.1, read as the reverse complement.
AGTAAGTCACGGGTTGGACGAACATGTGTAGGTTCGGCCAATAGATGGACGAGCATGTGTAGGTTCGGCCAATAGATGGACGAGGACATATATTTTCTTATTATTTTTTTGCCTATAAGTAATATTGTACAACCACATTGCCTATAAGTAAGATCTTTCAAGCGACGATTCTCCACAAAGGCAACCTCCACCAAACAATGATCAACCGTTATGTAGGGGTACGAGACCAAAGATACCCAAAAAATGTCTCACTGGGGGACATATGGTCCAACCAAAGAAGAAAAAATAGGCTTTTTTTCCTTGTACCCG